>NW_018237268.1:0-329 GCF_001263595.1 Phalaenopsis equestris | reverse complement strand
ATTTTTAATGTGTGGGGATTAGATTTTATGGGACATATTATGCCTTCATTTGGAAATTTATATATATTTCTTGTTGTTGATTATATGTCCAAATGGATTGAAGATTTTGCTGTACCTAAATGTGATGCTCAAAGTGTTTCAAAATTTTCAAATAAAAACATTTTTATAAGATATGGAATGTCAAGATTGATTATTACATATGGAGGATCCCATTTTAGGAATAAGAGGATCAAAAAATTCATAAGAAAATATAATATTATGCATAAATTCTCTACCTCTTATCATCCCTAAACAAGCGGTCTAGCAGAGATATCAAATCGTAAAATAAA
>NW_018237267.1:0-472 GCF_001263595.1 Phalaenopsis equestris | reverse complement strand
CACTCCACTTTCTATCTCTCTCTAGCCCTATCTCTTGTTTCACTATCTCCATCTCACTATCTTTCATTCTTTCTTTCTATCATCTCTGTGTAACTCTATATCTCTCTTTATCCCCTTTCCCTTTCTAGGCTCCCTCCTTTCTATCTCTATTACCCACTCTCTCTATTTCTCATCTCCGTAACTCTCTCTCTCATGAGAGAGAAAGATAGATAGAGAGAGTGAACGAGACAGAGAGAATAATGAGAGAGAGTGAGAGAAGGTGAGGGAGTGATAGAGGGAGAGATAAATGAAGAGAGCTTAAATGAGAGAGAAAGTGAGAGAGAGAGAGAGGAGACAGAGAGAGGAGAGTGGTTAATATAAAGATAAATTGAGAGATAATGATTTAAGGGGCGAGAGAGAGGAAGGGAGCTAGATATGGTTGATGAAAGAAAGTGGGCGAGAGAGAAGAAAAGAGAGAGGGAATGTAGAGATA
>NW_018237266.1:0-1891 GCF_001263595.1 Phalaenopsis equestris | reverse complement strand
ATCTGAGACCATCTTTCAAATTGGGAATTTAACTTGTAACATTCCATAGTATTTCAAAAAGTTATAACTTATCTTTTGGAATTTATGTTGGCAAATATCCTTGTTGAATTAACTTTTGTACACTAGAACAAAAGTAACAAAAAGGTAATTCCATTAATTCATTAAAATAGTCTACTTCAAAGTTTACATGATTCTCAAGATTAGTAGAAGTAAAAGCGCGATAAAATTTGATTGGCATTGAAGAAGCGCTACGAACTTCCTTCACTTCTAAACTCTCAACCTTTTCAGGGAGAATCGAAGCATACATTGTCTCATATTTGCTTTTCTCCATATCTTCCAAGGATATCTTGTACTGTGGTTACTTCTATTTCAACATGATTATTTCCTCCTCAAAACTCTCTTCATCATCAATCTTGATGGTCAGCCTAGTCCGTTCATCAATCATGTTGGCTCTTCCTTTTCCACGCAACCTCGGGCCCGCGAACTAAAAGCCCCCCCACCAACTCATTGCAAAAGAGTGGTGGAAGATCATTGAAGCCAGGCTGGATGACTTTAACCTTGTGATCCTTCTGAATCTTCACTTTTATTTGTCACAACTTCATGAGAGAAGACAATTTTTTTGGAGACTCATAGTAGGCTGCATCTTCTTGAATGCCAACTTCATGAATTGAAAATGATTGTAAATCTCCCTTGAAGTACTATTCTTGTCATTCATTGTAACATTTAATGCATTAATGTAGGAAAGACGGAACCATGTTGTGTTCGTGAATCCACGGTCGATCAAGTAGTGCATTGAAAGAGGTCTCGGTGTCGATGATATGAAATTTAGTAGTCTTTACTAGTTCTCCAACTTTCATAAGCAATGTAATTGATCCAAGGCCTCTTTCTCACTTTTAGTTGAATCCCCTTAACATCATTTTATCGGTCGTAAACTCTTGAGCCTCAATGTCTAAATAGGCAAATGTCTGAAGACTCATCAAGTTGAGCGATTCTACAATGAGTGATTCTACAAGATCTACCGAAACTCTGGACAACACGAATCTGCCAATGTTAACGGAGATATAGAGCGGTCGACTGGGGTCGGCAGTACCAAGAAACAAGTCTTCATTTGTGAAGGTTATCCCAGACTGTTCTTTTAATGAACGAACTTCATTCAAGGACATATTGGCCAACTGAACTAAGAAAATTTCTGGGTCAAGCAAGTCTGTAACCAGAGACTCTCTCATCTGCTTTGATAGGATTAGAGCGTCATAAATGCTTAGCTTAGCTGGAAACCTCCTAAGATGAGCTAGCACGTTATAATCCACTTTATATAATCCCCCAATCTTTAATGGGTTGTGTGGCTCTTCTACTGACTGAGGTGGAGGTAGCTCTTTCTAAGTTACTATTTGCTTCATTTATCCACTGGAGCCATTTTCGGGGCTAACACTTTTCTGCTCCTTAGGTTTACTTCTGTTATTTCTTCTTCCTAAGATATTTTAGGCAAAATTTATGGTGTCTCTTTATTATGGGAGAGATACAAGTTGATGGCAAGTGGTGTACCATGATGCTCGAGGACTGGCTCCTCACTTCCAACATTATCGTAACCAGTGTTGTCGACATCTTCTTTATTCTGGTTAACGAATTTGTTAGTCTCAAGTTCAATTTAAGGATTGGTTTTGGAATCAAGATCAGAGTTAGATTGAGCAAAGTTAGTTATGTTATCACTAAAAATTGGTAAAAAGTAGTCGAAATCATAATCATTCAATTCATAAGACCCTAGAGGGGCAAAAAAATTAATCAAACATGGCCAGGGTTCGAGAATATTCTTCCCAAATTTGAGACAACAAATCTAAAGAAGCAGCCCCTATCCTATTCCCTGTGCTATTAGTCTTCATGGTGGCATTCTTCT
>NW_018237265.1:31543-32330 GCF_001263595.1 Phalaenopsis equestris | reverse complement strand
TTTATATAATTATTTTAATGCAAGAATAAGATTTTCAAAGAAAATTCCTAACCTTGACCAAGGTAAATTCTAATCCCTTAAAATTTTTATTGGAGGTACACCTAGACTAGAGAAGCCTTTGGACAAAATTTTAGGATTTTTTGAATTCTCTGTGATTTATTAAAATTATTTTAAATTCCTGGCTATTTAATAAAAATAAAATATTTTAGGTGGTGAAAATTAAGTTTTGTATTTTTGAAAATTTTCCCTAAGGTCAAAGAACTCAGTGAAAAATCTCCCTAAGGTCAGAGAACTCAGAGGAGTAAATTTTATATTTTTCTAATTTTTATTTGATTTATTGGAATTATTTTAGTGAAAACTTATTTTTAGCCTTTTAAAAGTTATTTTCACGCTTTAAAATTCAATATCTTTATTTAGAAAATCAGAAAAAATATTTTGATTGTTCCTAAGTGATTAGGAAACAATTTAGAACAGTTTCATGAGTTTTATTATTTTTATGATTTTTATGAATTTTTAATTATTTAAATACTTAAAATAGGCAAAAAATTAAGTTTTTATTTAAAATACTATTTTATTTTTATAAAATATTTCTGATCACAGAGAACTCAAAAAACTAAGTTTCATAATCTTTTGAGTTGTATTTTGATTTTTAAAAAATCATTTAAATGTTAAGAGTGGTATTTATCTTTAAAAATCAATTTAAGTTATTAAATGAACTCAAAATATTTTGAAACTATTATGATGAGTTCTCTGGACCATAAGTCGCAGTGGAGATCAAAAATCAAGT
>NW_018237265.1:30529-31419 GCF_001263595.1 Phalaenopsis equestris | reverse complement strand
ATTTTAAATGACTTGACCCATGAAATTATTTTCAAAGATTTCTCTAGTCATGGTGGACCTTCCAAAATTTTCTTAGGATTTTATAATCAATATGCTAATTTCCATGATTATCTTAAAGAAATAATGTGAAATAACTTGAAAAATATGGGTCTCTGCATAGGAATCTCCTACAACATGTCAAAATTCCAAGCCAAGGTGATGTGCCATTATGCATGGAGAATCAAATGATTAAAAATAGTGTTTAATTAGTTAAAAATAAAATATGCACCAAATGAACCTGAAATTTATTTGAAATTGTTCTTCTCTATTCACTGAGCAAGAGGGTATTTTTATTTTATTTTTGAGATTTTTCTACACAAAGTTATGGATTTTTGAAGTTAGGGGTATTAAAATAAATAGGAAAAAGCCCTATTTATCTATTTAAACAGCGCGTGCTGACTAGATCCTAGGCAGCTCCAAAGGCATGCATGGCGAGCTCTGGTTGGACGCCGCCGTCCACATAGCTTGCTAACTCGGCCCGCTATTTATGTTTCGAAGCACTGTCCGGCTCGATCTCCTTCATCCATTTGATACACGCTTGATCGAACGGATAGAATGATCCCGTGCCCGTCCACACTAAAACCCTAAGATCTCAGCCTAGACTCAACCAAATCACTTTGGGTTTGATCCTATGGACCTATGACCCCGTCTAGTTGAGACGAACACATCCATACGGTTATGATGCCATGAAATCCAGCTTAAGTAAATAGGGAATCAAAATAAGCTCGGGAGGAGGAGGGCTTTTATACCTTTGCTCATAGAAGGGAGGCTTCGATCAGAGGTGCTCGACACTTTCGTTGGGGTCCAAGGAGGCCAGGGATTGAGTCTCTGGTCTTGGAATACGGGCTAGG
>NW_018237265.1:17945-28259 GCF_001263595.1 Phalaenopsis equestris | reverse complement strand
TGTAAAACTCAACATATTTTAACAAATCGATTGGACAAATTGAAATTAAATTAAGATTAAAGTGAAAAGATCATCACAACTTCCTTAACATTCTCATGGCACAACCAATTCAAATCACAATTTCATAAAATCTCAAGACAAGGAGAAAGACAGAGAAAACTACACAGATTTCATGGAGAAGATACGACAAAACTTGGATTTCATATATAAAAGAAAAGTCATACAAACTACAATGAGTAAGTACAACATATCTTGAATTCCTCCTCAAGTAACTCCTCAAAGTTCCTCTGAATCTCATCAATTCTTTACAGCACACAGAATTCTCCTTCGAAGCGGCAAGGAAGAAGAAATCTCTCACTTTCCTTCCACTCTTACAATCTCTCGAAGAATTCCTCACAATACCTAACCCTAAATTACACTCCCCTGGACACCCGAAGACCCCTCGACACTCTCTGGACACTTTGGACTCTCCGGACTCCCTTTTTCCAGCCGCCAAAATGTTTCTCTTAAAGTTGTAGAAGATTTTTTTAAGAGTTGCCTAAGCGTCCCTTCAAAAATCGTCCACATTCAACGCATATGTTAATAGAACCGTCGTTCTCACCGTCGGCGGCCTTGATGGCATCGTCGGCGGCCTTCTAAAATATTTAATTCTGGACTCTCGGGAAAAACCCGTCGTCGGCAGCGTCGATGGCACCATCGGCGCCCAAGATCAAATCTTCATATTTTGGTCCTTCTTTGCTCCAAATTCGCTCCTTTTTGTATCTTTTTGCTCCAATGACCATAATTCAACATACCTGCAACAAAACATCAAAAATATATTTCCTTAAAGTGCAATATCATCAAAATCAGTGTAAAATGGGTATGAAAATCTCAACATATTTTTCTTTGGTCACGTAGCCGCTCTTCGAGACTATTCAAACTATATATTAACCAATGTTCTTTATAGCATATCTAGTAAGGGAAAAGAATATTATTGTTCCTATTTGGCACAACACATTTAACATACTTCCACAACTGAATGTCTATATTTATCACTGATTCATGATAAGGAAAAAGATATTTTACCTATATTGCCTTCATCTTAAAAGTATTTTAATTAAGTTAATTAGTTGCTTACTTTATTTTTAGTTATCAAAAATCACAAAAAGAATTGAACTTTCATTTCTATTATAGAATCTTAAGTTTAAGTAAGAATATATATTGCTAAGTATTTTGTTATTTAAATCCAATCCTCCCTGTAGGTTCTATATTCGAGACTTAATCAGAAAGTTCTATATTACTAGATAACGATATATATACTTGCTTAGTATCCTATATTAAAATATTATAACTACATTCTTATTTGCTTCATAGTGAAAAATTTACCTAGCCTTTGCTTTGGATTAAGTTTTTGGCACCGTTGCAAATTAAGAATAACTATTAAGGAAATTAATCGTATAATCACATACATCACATTTTACATCTATCTATATAGAAAATCAGAATCAAGTTTTTGACATCGTTGCGAGGGAGGAGGAGAATAATTATTAGTAATTTGTAATAATTTTAGAAAAAAAATTCTTTAAATAGCAAAAATTTTAGTAAGTCTTATTTAAACTTTAAGATTTATTTTATGAATATGATAGTGTTGTTTTTATATAATGTTTTTGTTGGTGTGCTTCTTTTAATTTCCTTTTATTTTATTTTATTTTATTGTGTTTGATAGTAATGTATGAGTAGTTCAAGTTCCGCAGGACTTGTGCCTTAAGATTCTGAATTAGAGAGAACTATTAAAAAAATTAAAAATTACTGAAAATTTTCAAGAAATGACAAATCAAAATAATCAAAATGTTAAAGATTTTAGATCTTTAAGAGATTATGAAAACCCTGCAGTGGATGAACTTCATTGTAGTATTCAAAAACCTGTTGTAGTGGCTAATTCATTTGAGATTAAACCTGTTATTATCCAAATGATATCAAATAATCAGTTTGGGTGAGCGCCAACTGAAGCTCCAAATTTACATCTTGTCAATTTTCTAGAATCATGTGCTACATTTAATTATGATGATATATCAGATGACGCTATAAGGCTTAGATTATTTCCTTTCTAACTGAGGGATAAGGCTAAGATATGGTTACATTCGTTATCACCTAGATCTATCATAACTTGGAGTGATTTAGCATAGAAATTCCTTGCTAAATATTTTCCACCATCAAAGACTGTGAAGCTTAGAAATGATATTACATCTTTAGCCCAGTTTGAAGGGGAATCTAATTATGAAGCATGGGAGTGATTTAAAGAACTATTAAGAAAGTATCCACACCATGCTATACAAGATTGGTTAATTATTCGAACATTTTACAATGGATTAGTTGGATCACTTAGATCTTCGAAGTCGCTACTAGTGGTTCATTGATGTTAAAACCATTTAATGACGCTTATGCTTTAATAGAAGAAATGAATACGAATAATTTTCAATGGCCTTTTGAAAGGCTAAATCTCAAGAAAGTAGCCAATGTTCATGAAATTGATGCTTTTGTCATGTTAGAAAATCAAGTTTTTGTAATTTCAAGGAAGTTAGACCAATTTGGAATGAATTTTTTTTAGCTAATTCTTATGATTGAAGAGAATTCATTAGGCCAAATGGTAGATTCTCAAGTATCATTAGAAACTTTAAATGTCATAAATAACAAGCAAAATAACCCATATTCAAATTTTTATAACTCAAGTTGGAAGAACCATCCCAACTTCAATTAGAATAATAATGCTGGTGATAATAATCAGCAATGGGGGAACAATCTAGTAAACTCATTGGGAAACTAAAAAAACCAAGGGAATAATAATTATATATCTACTTATCATCCAGGTTTCAATAGTAATCCACAATTTAAGGACAAGAAGTTGTCTATAGAAGAAGTGGTGTTACAAATGAAAAATCAGTTACAAAGTCAAGGAGCTACAATTAGAAATATTGAAAATAAACTTAGATAAATAGCAAATTCATTAAGCAATAGATCCCAAAGAACACTTCCTAGTAATATAGAAGTAAATCCAAAAGTTCAGAATAAAGAGCAATTAAAAGTCATTTCAACTTAGAAGTGGCAGAGAATTGGAAGGTAGAGTTCAAAAAGAAACTAAAGTAGAGAGAGAGGCGATTGAAGAACTAAAAGAGGAGGCTCCGAAAGGTTTAGAGAGACATATTTCTCCACTTAAAGTTGATTTGGAAAAACCACCACCTCCATTTTCTCAGAGGTATCGACAACAAAGGTTGGATAAGCAATTTTCAAAATTTCTAGAAATTTTTAAGAGACTTACAATTAATATTCCATTTGCTGAAACTTTAGAACAAATGTCAAGCTAGGTGAAGTTTATGAAGGATATTCTTAACAGAAAAAGGAAGTTTGAAGATAATGAGATTGTTGCACTTAGTGAGGAGTGCAGTACTATACTTCAGAAAAAGCTTCCTGAAAAGCTTAAAGTTCCTGGTAGATTTACAATTCCATATGCAATAGGAGACATATTTTATGGGACAGTTTTATGTGATTTAGGAGCAAGCATAAACCTGATGCCATTAACAATATTTAAAAGATTAGGATTAGGAGAAATAACCCCAACTACTGTAACTCTACGGCTAGGCTGGGAGGATACCGACTCTCACTTCGGAGCTCCCATGTTCCCCTCGCCTGGGGGCTAACATCTACACTTCAGCACCCAAACGATAGGACTTAATTGAGAATTTTAGTCTGTCATTCTAAAATCTCCAATTCTACGCCCGATAATCTTATTTTTCTATTTATTTGCACCCAACTTTCAAGGACTTTGACCTCCCTAAATCTTGAATGTAATCTTCACTTTAGTTGTAAAACTCAACATATTTTAACAAATTAATTGACTAGATTAAAAGTAAATTAAGATCAAAATAAAAAGATCATCATAAATTCTTTAACATTCTCATGGCTCAACCAATTCAAATCACCATTTCACAAAATCTCAAGACAAGGAGAAAAACAGAGAAAACTACTCAAAACTCATGGAGAAGATACGACAAAACTTGGAACATATATAAAAGCAAGGTCATACAAACTTCAATAAGTAAATACCACTTATCTCTAATTCCTCCACAAGCAAACTCCTCAAAGTTCCTCTGAATCTCTTCATTTGTTTACAGCACACAAAATTTTTCTTCAAAGCGGCAAAGAGGAAGAAATCTCTCACTTTCCCTCCACTCTTACAATCTCTTGAAGAATTCCTCACAATAATAAGCCTAAATTAAACTCTCTAAACTCTACAAACAACTCTTGAATAATTCCTCACAATACTAACCCTAAAATAAACTCTCTAAACTCTACAAACAACAAAAACTTAAGGGACACCACCACGGGGCTCCCTTTTTTTTAGCCTAAATGTTTCTCTTAAATTTGTGGAAGAGTTTTTGAAGAGTTGCCTAAACGTCCCTTCAAAAATCATTTTCATCCACATTCAATGCACCTGTTAAGAGAACCACCGTTCTCGTCGTCGGCGGCCTTGATGGCACCGTTGGCGGGCTTCTAGAATATTTGATTCTGGACTCTCGAGAAAAATCCACCCTCGACGCGGGAAAAGCTCACCGTCGGCGCCCCTAGTTCAAATCTCCAAATTCGCTCCTTTTTGCTCAAAATTTGCTCCTTTTTGCATCGTTTTGCTCCAATGACCATAATTCAACATACCTGCAATAAAAAATAAAAAATACCCTTCTTTAAAGTGCAATATCATCAATATTAGCATAAAATAGGTATTAAAATCTCAGCATATTTTTCTTTGGTCAAAATCCCCCAAACTTAACTATTACTTATCCTCAAATAATTTTAGTACTACATAAATGTTATGATCTATTATAGTAATGTTTTAATTCAAAAATACTATCATGATAGGAACTTCATGAGAACATTACTAGTAAAAGATGTTATTCCATAAATATAAGTTCATGAATGTATTTAGGTTTTCCCTTTAGGTAGGTCCAAGTGAAGTCAATTTTTTATTAGGCATCTCCTCAAGCTTCTCCTCACTTATATATTTTTTTCTTTTTTTTCATTTGGATTGCTTTCAATCCTATATTTTTTTTCTTTTCTTTTAAGGGATTGTTGTCAATCCTTTCTTTTTCTTTTTCAAGTGAGGATTACTATATTTGGATAGCCTTTAATGATTTTGAACATCATCTTTCTTTCCTTAAATTTAAAACTCAAGGCATTTCTTTACCTTATAAGTATTTCATAGCCTTTACATTATTGAGTCTCAATATTTTCTTCTCAAATGAATTTCTAAGAATCTTAATATTTCAAAATATAGTTTTCTTTACTTTAAATAATTAACTATAGTCTTATTCTCTTATACTAAATATCTTAATCTACAAAATCAAATTTCCTTACAAAAATATTCCTTTAAATCTACCATAATATTTAAATATCTACAAAATATAGTTATCTAAATTAAATCACTACAAAAAATCATATTAATAATTTTTTAAAATATTAAATTTGAGAACATCTAATAGTTAATCTTTTTCTTCCCTCCTCCAAACTTAATTTTTTCAGTATGGAATGATACAGGTGGAAAGAAAATTATAAATATAAATCATACCTCAGTACTTTAGGCCTTTTCATCATTCTGAAATTTTTGCAGTTTCTTCTCAAAATTTTAACTTAAACTAGTCTGTAATATTAGGAGCTTTCTATACATATAAATCATTACAGAATTTGCTGGGTAATGAAATTTTGAAATAAGTACAAAACTAAACATTATACAAACACAATATTTCACTAACACATCCACAATACTAAACAAAAATCAATTACAAATATTTAAATGCAAATAAAAATCACATCACATTACAATTTTACAAATTACTAATCAACATCTATTATAACTACACATGCAAATTTCAACTACCACACAAAATATTTATAACAATAATTAAAAATCATCCAATTGAGACATAAAAATAAAAATGAAAGTACAAACACACAAACATCTATCTCTATTACAAAATTACAAAAATAAAAGTACTTCAATTACTATCATATATCAAAATCCCATACTATATCCTCGTCTCCCTGGTCAGCAGGTGGCATCGGCTGATACTGAGTATAAAGGGGACATCCAGGAAAAGTAACATCAGACTCACCTCTGTAGTGCCGGGCCTGAGCTTAGTAGTAAGCTATCTCAAAGTCAGAATGCCTCTGTAGGTACTCACTATCATAATCATGTCTACGTTCTAATCCCCCAATTCTTTCATTTATTTTCTCTATACTCTTCCGTTGCAAGGTTAACTCATTCATTAAATCATTCAGGATAGAGGAGCTAGAGGAAGGAAGGTCATAACTAGTAGAGGAGATATCTCTAGTAGTAGAAGGTTCTTGACTCCTACTCCTAGATCTCCATTTTTCATGGGATTCTTATGTCTTCAAATTAGCTTTACTAATGGGTTTCATAAGGTAAACCCATTCTTCATCATCTCCAGCTTCAACTCCAGAAAGTTGGCAAAGTGCATAAATGAGGCCAGGATATCCCAGACCTCCACTTGATTCAGTCTTTGCCGTGGTCAATATATTCTTATAAATAATTCTCCCCACATTTATAGTTTGATTATCTGAATACAAAAATTTAGAATAGCTCTATCTCTTGTTACCTCACTATGGTGATAGGTAGGCAACAGAGTAGAGGAAATAAAATAGTGCCACACTTTAGATGTGGCATTCAACATGAAAGCAGAAAAATTTACCCTTTCTCGTACTTTATTTTCCATGTCCCATTCCCATCAGTGAGAAAGTTGATGACATCGTTCAGGGGGCCTTCCATTGTACTGAAGGTTTCATAATTGCAGCTATAGGAGTCTGAGAGTTCATAAAATGAGTTAATGTGGGCGGCACTCAACTCAATAGAAAAACCCCTTACTCGAACGGTTCACTCGAACGGTTCTGTCCTCAGAATAGAACGCATTGGCATAAAATTCTTTCACAATAATCACAACAGCCTTATTAGTGGTATAATCACCTCCGTTCGGTAATAACTCGTTCAACTTCTCCTCCCGGACTCTCAAAAACACGATCTTGTATACATTTCTCCCCTTCAAATACTGAAGTAAATCTCGACTGAGCCTTCTCATTGATGAAGCAAGACTTGTCAAACTCAATTCGCCTCTTTTGTCATGGTGCCATGTCAATCTAATCAAAATTATAAAAATTCCAAAATACATTTCAAATACTCAAATAATGGTTTTCAATAGTTACTCTAAGAGTTCAAATCGAAATTCGATGAATTTCTTCCAAATATTTTCTCCACATTCTCAATTTTTTTTTCGAATCTTCTCAATGTTGAAGAAATTCAAGGTAAAAATCAAATATTTTTAGTTTGGAGTGAAGCTTTTACCGAGAGATGATAAAATGCGGTGTCCAAATGCCTTGAAATAGCCCCAAATCCAAGATCTTTAAGCCCTAAATCGACAGTCCCATTTGGATGTAGTAATTCAGAATAACACTTTCCTTAGTAACTTTGTCGATCCTCATCGTCGGTAATAGTTTTGCAGAAATGAAGAAGTGTAAGTGTTTAGAAACGGGGTTTATACGTGTTGCAGAAAAACTAACATACATGTTTTCTCTCATTTTCCAGTCTTCAGTATCGTCCGTCAAATATTGGTAGATCTCATTTATTAGGTTTCTTGTCCGGATGAAGTTGGAATAATGGAAAACAGGAACATTCTCGATCATATATAACTCATTAATCCTTGCAGGAGTAAAAGTTATCCATCTACCTCGCACAAAGATGACTCCCTGGTTGATTCCATGCAAATTAGCATAAAAGTCCTTCACCACAGGAACGACTACGGCGACTGTAGTGTAGCACAACACTTCTCATCATCGTCGTACAATCATCTCTTCAATTTCTATCAAAGGATTGTTTAATCCTCAATTCACGAATCCTCTTTCTTTGATTAATCTCCTCTTTTCCAGCACTTTGTTGAAGATTCGCTGCGCCTCAGAACTAATGAACTTTCTCTAGTTAAACACTCAAAATCTAAGGTTTTCAGTGGAATTGGACGCCATAGGGATGAATTTGATGGAGTTTCAATTCATTTTTTGGGTAATACAAACTTAAAAATCGACTTTGGAAGTTTATATGGAGTAACTCCCGCTGAAATCTGCCAAAAATCATCATTTAAAACTCCAGAACCCGTCATCTTGCTGTTCTCTCCGTCGGCGAACCTTTAGAATTAATTGCCTGGACTCTCAGAAAAAATCCACCGTTGGCGCCCAAGGCAAAAATTTCACAGTTTTGCTCACAGTTTTGCTCTGGTCCGAATGTTATATGGATCCAATTTTTATTTTTCTCTATGGATCCAATTTTTATGATGATACAAGGGTAAATATGAGTATTAGAGTTCAATGCTACCACAAATTAATGATAATTTCAAGTAGAAACACTATAATCGTAATAAAAAAAAAGATAACTATGGGTTGCCTCCCATAAAGTGCTTGATTTAACGTCGTCAGCCCGACCTATTCAGGTATTACTTAGGTTGAATGACCATTAAAACCTCTTTAAAATTTGATCTTTTTTCCCTCAAAATACAGCTTTAATCTGTGTCCATTTACTTTAAATCTATTTCCAATCTTTTGATCTTCAATTTCTACAGCTCCGTAAGTATAAACTTGAGTCACAGTAAAGGGTCCTAACCAATGAGACTTCAATTTCCCAGGGAATAACTTCAGCCTTGTATTGTAAAGCAAAACTTCTTGTCTTGGTTCAAAGATCTTTTGGTTAAACTTCCGATCATGCCATAACTTAAGTTTTTCCTTATAAATTCTGTCGTATCATAAGATTCATTTCTTAATTCTTCCAATTCATTCATTTGTAACAATCTTCTCACCAGCATCTTTCAAATTATAATTAAATTCTTTAATCGCACAATATGTTTTATGCTCCAATTCTACTAGTAAGTGATAAGTCTTTCCAAAAATCAGTCTGTAAGGAGTCATTCCAATAGGAGTTTTATAAGCAGTCCTGTAAGCCTATAATGCGGTATCCAGTCTACTAGACCAATCTACTCTACTAAGGTTTACAGTCTTCTCAACTATTTGTTTAGTTTCTCTATTAGAAACTTCAGCTAACCCACTAATTTGAGAGTGATAGGAAGTAGAGATTCTATAAATAATATTAAACTTTTAAGCCAATCTCTGAATGTATTTGTTCATAAAATGGGATCCTCCGTCAGTGATAATCTCTCTCGGCAATTCGTATCTAGTGAAAATATTTTTCATTAAAAATCTTGAAACACTTTTAACGTCACAACGAAGTAAAGCTTGTGCTTCAATCCACCTTGAAAGGTAGTCTACCGCAATTAATATGTATAAGTTTCCAGATGAAGGAGTAAATGGTCTCATGAAATCTAATCCCCAAACATCAAAGATCTCAACTTCTAACATGAAATTGAGAGGCATTTCATTTTTTTTTAGATATATTGCCTACTCGTTGGCATCGATCTCAAGTTTTTATGTATCTGTAAACATTCTCTAAAGAGAAAGGTCAATAAAATCCAGCTTATAAAATTTTATAAGCAGTTTTATCAATCCCAAAATGTCACATTTCTGAATGATTAGTTCAGTTTCTTCATAAGGTACACATCTTCTCATAATAAGATCCTTACATTGTTTATATAAATTAGGTTCATCCCAAATATATGCTTTCGCATCATGAATGATTTTCTTTGTTGTTGCAATGTCAGCATAGGTGGCAAAATATCACTTATAATATAATTAACAATATCAGCATACCATGGTATTTTCCACTCATTAATATTATAAAGTTGTTCATCAGGAAAACTGTCTGTAATTTCATTATTGGTGTCAGATATTTCATGATATTCTAATCTTGACAAATGATCAACAATTTAATTATCAGTTCCCTTTCTATTAGTAACCATAAAATCAAATTCTTGCATCAAAATATTCATCTAATTAACCTTAGTTTGACATCCTTCTTTTGCATCAGATATTTAATAGCAGAGTGATCAGTGTACACAACACATTTAGTCCTAATTAAATAAGATTTAAATTTGTCAAAAGCATACACAATAACAGTAACTCTTTTTCGGTAACAATATAGTTAATTTGAGCATCATTAAGAGTTTTACTAGCGTAGTATATAACTTTAACAATATTTTCATACCTTTGTCCAAGAACAACTCCAATAGCATAATCACTAGCATCACACATCAGTTCAAATGGTTTCTCCCAGTTAGGTGAAACTATAATAGGGGTTGTGATTAGTTTTTCCTTTAATAACTCAAAGACATTTAAACA
>NW_018237265.1:15162-16102 GCF_001263595.1 Phalaenopsis equestris | reverse complement strand
CCTCCTTTCTTAGGAACACAATGAATTGGACTTACCCAAGCACTGTCTGAAATAGGATATATAATTTCAATGTCCAACCATTTTAAAATTTCCTTCTTGACTACTTCTTTCATCATTGGGTTTAATATCCTATGTGGATCAACTTTTGGTTTATATTATTCATCCAATATAATTCTGTGCATACAGATCGAGGGACCGATTCCTTTAAAATCAACTAAGGTCCAACCAAAAGCTTTCTTATATCATTTTAATGTATCCAAAAGTTTTTGCTCTTGCAAATCATTTAACTCTGAAGATATAATAACAAATAATGTAGATAAGTTTCCCAGAAACACATACTTCATATGGTTAGGCAATATTTTCAACTCAAGTTCAAGTGGTTTTATAATTGACGGAACTAGATTCTTATCAGCATTTCCTGTAATGTCCAACATCTCAAATCTTTCCTGAACATAATTTAATTCTTCATTTTCTATTTCATCAAAAATAACTTCATCTTTGTCTTCAAAATGTTATTTCTCTTCAAAATGTTTGTGCAATAGATGTTTGTTAATTTCCATGCGAAATCATTCATTATCTCTTTCAACAGTAGGGTATTTCATAGATTTTGCAATGTTAAAAGTCACTTCTTGATCGTTAACTCTCATAGTTGATTCTTCCTTTTGAACATCTATCATAACTTTTCCAGTAGCTAAAAAAGGTCTCCCTAAATTATAAGTATTTCTTTATCTTCCTCCATATCCAAAACAATGAAATCCACAAAAAAAATAAATTTATCAACTTTTACTAACACATCTTCTATAACTGAAGAGTTACAGAAGTAGGTGAGACTTCTCCTAATCCTAATCTTTTGAAAATTGATAGAGGCATAAGATTAATGCTGGCTCCCAAATCACAAAAAGCACTTCCATAAAATTTTTCACTAATAGCACACGGTATA
>NW_018237265.1:13915-14710 GCF_001263595.1 Phalaenopsis equestris | reverse complement strand
TCCCAATGTTCGGTTACTAAGCGCAGTAGCAATATGCCCCAATTGGTTTTCAATATTCTTAATAGAAGTTCCTTGATTTTGTAACTGGTTTCCTTGAATTTGTAATTGATTTCCTTGAATCTGCAATTGTCGACCTATTAGAAAACTTCTTCTCCTTAAACTGTTGGTTGTTGCTAAAGCCTGATGGATAATAAGTTCTATAGCTAATACTTCCTTGATTGTTCGAATTTCCCAATGAGTTCACCTGATTGTTTCTCCCTTATGGATTCACTGCATTAGAGTTATTATTATTCCACTTAAGTTAGGTCAATTGTTCCAACCAAGATTGTATTAGTTAGAATAGGGGTTATTATGTCAATTATTTATTACATTGAAAGTCTCATATGATGATTGAGAATCCATATTTGTCTCAATGAATTTTCCTCAACCATAGAAGGTGTTTGAGATAAATTCATTCCAAATTGGCCTAATTTTTTTGATGTTACGACAAATTAAGATTCCAAAATAGAGATTGCATTTGAATCATGAATATTAGCTACTCTCTTAGGATTTACCCTTTCAAAGGGCCATTGAAAATTGTTAGTAGCCATCTCTTCGATTAACGAATATACTTCATCGAATGATTTTGATATTAATGAACCGCCAGCAGCAACATCAATGATAGGTCTAAGAGATCCCACTAATCCATTATAAAAAGTTTGAATTATCAACCAATCTGGTACCGAGTGATGAGGGCACTTCCTAAGAAGATCTTGAAATCTCTCCCAAGCTTAATATATCGGCTCCCCATCCACT
>NW_018237265.1:12998-13375 GCF_001263595.1 Phalaenopsis equestris | reverse complement strand
ATAAGATTTTTCAGGTCCAAATTTATGCATACAATTGAAATCAGTACACAGAAAAGCAGTTAACTAAATATGAAAATAAGTTGCAATTCATGTAAAAGTTTTTTAATAGTCCTAATTTGTCCGTTACTCTAATTATGATTTTTTTTACTCCTCGGAAACGACGCTAAAAACTTGACAGCGACTTTATATATGCTTAAAAATACAAGAATTTGATAACGTCGCTAGAATATTTAAGTCCCAAGCAACGATGCCAAAAACTTGACAATGGTTATAGATTTGTTTAAAATGTGTATAAAATATTCAATATCTGCAAAGTCACACTTATCAATGCAAGTATATGTATCGCTCAAGTAATACAGGGCTTTAATGGAGTCCTG
>NW_018237265.1:6996-12454 GCF_001263595.1 Phalaenopsis equestris | reverse complement strand
CCAGATTAAAAGTAAATTAAGATTGAAGTGAAAAGATCATCACAACTTCTTTAACATTCTCATGGCTTAACCAATTCAAATCACCATTTCACAAAATCTCAAAACAAGGAGAAAGACAGAGAAAACTACTGAGAACTCATGGAGAAGTTACGACAAAACTTGAAACTTATATATAAAAGCAAGGTCATACAAACTTTAAGAAGTAAATACCACTTATCTCTAATTCCTCCACTAGCAAACTCCTCAATGTTCCTTTGAATCTCTTCCTTTCTTTACAACACACAAAATTCTTTTTCGAAGCGGCAAGGAGGAAGAAATCTCTCACTTTCCCTCCACTCTTACAATCTTTCGAAGAATTCCTCACAAAACTAACCCTAAGTCTTACAATCTTTCGAAGAATTCCTCACAATACTAACCCTAAGTTAAACTCTCTAAACTCTA
Organism: Phalaenopsis equestris; assembly: GCF_001263595.1. Classification (NCBI taxonomy): domain Eukaryota; kingdom Viridiplantae; phylum Streptophyta; class Magnoliopsida; order Asparagales; family Orchidaceae; genus Phalaenopsis; species Phalaenopsis equestris. The sequence goes on along the minus strand of NW_018237265.1, from coordinate 12,013 downwards.
CAAACAACAAAAACTCAGCGGGCACCACCAACGGGCTCCCTTTTTTTTCAGCCCAAATGTTTCTCTTAAAAACTCATATATTTTGCTGGATACAGAGACAACATCAGCATGGATCCCTGCTTATATTGGAATGAGGGAGCATCCTCGACAGCTACCAATGATCACCATGGCAGAATTTTACAAGATGAGTAAAGTAAAGAAAAGGGAATTTGAATTTTATAAAGATGTTCAATGAATATTTGTCAATATACTAGAAGGCTTGGAGTTGTAATTAGTGTCTTCTCTGAAAGTGACGAAAGAGGCATTTTTTACCGCATATTCGACCTAAGAGTTAGGGGTCGAGCTGGTCTTCTGATGGAAAGGACCTATTCTAAAAATGAAAATGGATGCATGGAAAAGGCAGAATCACCATACAATGTGGTTGTTGTTATAACTTTAGCAAGGACAGACAAGGAAATCCTCCGGGGGTTTTAAGACATGATGAGGTGGATCTGTTACCTCCTTTGATAAATTGGATGATACATGATGAGGTGGATCTGTTACCTCCTATGATAAATTGGATGAAATAAATTGGATGATCAAGAGTATGGTTTGATGAAGCATACTTTCAGCCAGTTGCATTCCTAACAGCTGCATCATCAATATCTTCGATGAAGGCAATTGCATTCCCCCACATATAGACCATCATGATTTTGTGAGACTTTTTGCATGGTCTCCTTCATGAGCAAGAGCAATATCCTGTTCAAGAAAGAAATAGATGTCGTTGGCCCCTACAAGTTCAGAGGATCCATGGAGATTCTGTTACCAGTGGGTTCAGTACTAATTCTCAAGGGAAATGGAGCAGACATCGCCAAACACTGCATTCTGGGGGTACGACACCGCAAGGCGTCTGTAACTTTCAGAGGGATGGATAGTAGCAAGATGTCATATGGATTCCAACCGGATCCAGAGTTAGAAGAACTACAACCTTACAAGCTATGAGAGGATTGAACCTCTAAGTATATACAAAGGGAACTCTTGTCACGGAGTGTGGCTTAGTAGGTCAGATTGATCAGGAGCTCACTCCAATAAATTCAAACAAAATACTCTTTTGAAAAATCAACCAACAAAAATTGAATTTTAAAAATATATTTTTGATAATTAAATGTCATAAAAACAATAAGAAAAGAAAATAAATCTGTTGAGTTGTTTCTCTTGATTTTAAGGTCTCTTACTCTTTGCTCGAGCAACACGACTGTCTTTGTCTACACTAATTCTCTTCACATCCCCGCAAAAATTCACACTCTGCACAAAATCTCACAAAATTTCAACAATTTTTCTCACAAATACCTATCCTCACATGACACATATCTATGAGTTCAACACCACAAATTTTCTACACTATTTTCATATTATTCTCAGGGACAGTATAAAGACGCTAATTCATTTTCAGCTGCCCCTTGGGTTGGATATGAGTCCCAGTGCTTGCCTCCCCAACATAGCATATATTTCTCTTGTCACCATTTGGGTTGAATATGAGTCCCAAACCTTTCCCTTCTAATGCGACACATATCTTCGAGATAGGTTTAACACCAACTTAAATGGAGTAAGACATCCTATTCTCATCCTTTGAGATCAGTTTAAGGCCCCCTTAAATGGAACACTGCATCCTATTCTCAATCCTCAAGATTGGTATAAGACCCCTTACATGGAACACGACATCCTATTCTCAATCTTCGAGATAGATATAAGGCCCCCTTAAATGGAACACTACATCCTTTTCTTAGGCACGGGGCCTCTGGCACTTAGGTGCAACCTTCTCTATTTCACCGGTGTGTAAGCGCCGGACCTGGCGCTTAGGCGCCAAATCACTTTAGCTCAATTTTCACATTTTTGCTGCTCCAAATTTGATCCTTTTTACTCCTTTTAGCATTTTTCACATTTTTTACTTGTACCTGAAAGAAAAACACACAAATACCTTCCATTAAAGCGCAATATCTCAAAAATAGGTATAAAATTGTGTCTAAAAGTACTATATATTTTTGGTGTATCAGCAGTCATGACTTTAAATTGACCCCTCCACGACCAAGGAAGAGATTGCTTGAACCTTAGGGAAACTCTGCCAAAATCTCACCAGAGCCTCTCCAAACCATCCCAAGTGCAATCCCTTTGAGCCACTTATAGCCACTCCACAGACCCAATTTCTTCACTAAAATTTGTGTTAAAACCATGACAAATTTTTCCACACCTCCACAGTGAACCAAACTTCAATTAATTGTGCACACACCATCCCTAGAGCAAGAGGAGTTGATTCCCCATCAAAGCCCCCTCTGAAACAGCCTCTAGGATAACTCTAGACCAACACATGTAATTGAGTTTTATCAAAAACATACTTAGACAATTCACCAGGACCTAGGACTTCATTTGGACATTTTTTGGACCCAATCAAAGCTACCACAACCATCTGATTGAGGCCTCATCTCTCAGACAAAGGTATTGAATCTCAACCCTAATTTGAGTCTTATTTTATTCATTATACATATTTACTATATTTCATATTGTATATACTACATAGATATGTTTGTCTTGAGTTGATAAAGGTTTAGAAACAAACCCCATGCAATTTGGTTGAGTCCAGGCGAAGATCTTAAGGTTTTAGTGTGAATGGTTCTCGGGTTAGGTCACTTGGGGACAATAATGGGGGGCCGTCCGATTTGCGCGTGTATCCAGCGGACGGAGGAGATCGAGCTAGACAGACTCATGGTACGTGAACCGCGGGCCGCGTGACAGCTGAGATGGATGGCATTGCGCGTGTATCCAGCGGACGGAGGAGATCGAGCTGGACAGACTCATGGTACGTGAACCGCGGGCCACGTGACAGCTGAGATGGATGACAACAATGAATGGGAGCACGCCGCATGTGAGTTTGGAGCCGCCGTAGGTTGAGTTGGCGTTGCGTAGGATAAGTAGAAAATTAAGGATTTTCTAAATTATTTTAACGCCTAAACTTCAAAAATTCATATCCTTCTCCAAAAAAAATCATAAAAATAAAAGAAAAGTACCCTTTTGCTCAGTGAACAGAGGAGAATAATGTGGAACAAAAATAAAAATTATTTACTTATTCCCTGATTTTTAATGAATTAAATACCCTCTGGAGTATTTTAATTCATTATATTCAAACATTGCTCACCATGACTTGAAATTCTGAGGGTTATTCCTCATCACAAAGGCTATGTCCTCTGATTTTTCCAAGTTCTGAGGAAACCTCTATGTTTTTAGCCCAAATTTTCAAGCTAGGGAGACTATTTTGGCTTATTTTAATTATATATATCAAAATATTATTTCAAAAATTATGAGAATAATTTTGGTATGTTTTATGTGGTGTGAGAAGTCGAGGAAAAATATCATGATGTCTTAAATTATCTTGTTAACTTCTATATTTAGTTAAATGTAAATAGCTTATGTTAATTTATGTAAATTATATACTTATCAAAAATTGACAAAATCAATTCTATATTGTTAAAAAAAAAATCATGTTTATCTATTATAAATATTTGAAAATTATTTGATTAGTTTTGAGCATTAAAGTTGATTTTCTAAATACCTTGTATTTTTGTACAAAAATAATTATATTAAATTAAATACACTTGAAAAAATTATGAAAAGTGGTTTTTGAGTTTCTTATGATCAGAGGCACTTGGGAAAAATAAAATTTTTGTTAGAAAATACTTAATTTTTTAGCCTTATTTTAAATTTAAAAATAATTAAAAATAATTAAAATTTTCAAAAATATCAAAATACTTCAAAATATGCCTAATTGTTTTTTGATCACTTATAACTCATTAAAATATATTTTTTTAATTTCCCTAAATTAAAAATAAATCTTAAAAGCTTAAAAAATGAATTTCCCTTATTTTCTAATCAAATAATTATAATGAATAAATTAAAAATCATAAAATACAAAATTTGATTCTCTGAGTTTTTCGGACTCAGAGAATTCTAATAAAAATATAAAAAAAAATTTTGGTAATTAAGACATTATTTTCTATTTAATTAAATCATTGAAGCTTGTTAATAATAAAATATTAATAATAAAAATTTAATTCCAAAAATTATGAAATTTTATCTATGTATTTTCTATTTCTTTAACCTGGGGAAACCTCTAATAATTTTCTCATAAATAAAAACTTTATCTTGGAAAGTTAAATAAATCAATTTCTAAAAAAAAATATTTTTTAGGTTTAATTAAGTATTTAAGTTAAATTAAATTTTGAGCATTCCACATATTCTCCTCTAACATTATAATTATTTCATGGATATGACACTCTAAACCCTCAAAGTCATTTGAGTTGTGTTTAATGATTTATGAGGTGAAGTGCCGCGAGGGCAAAGTGGTAATTTTAGACTTTAGGGCCTTAATCAAAATTTAGGATTAACCAAATTTAGGATTAGAATTTTGATCTTAATAAATATGATTGGATGATTAATTTTGATCTTAATGAACATGTTTGGATGATTGAAATACAATGGGATTAAATGGTAGAAACTTACTCACCACCTTTGCACAACACCAACAAGATCATAATTCTCCTAATCTTCATGATTTAGAAGTCAATTAAGATCAAATGATTTTTAAGTGAAGGGGTTAAGATAAAAAAGATGATAGTTTACTTTTCTTAAGCCCAAAGTTGAGGATGATGTGATCATTTAATAATCATATATGTCACTTAAATCAAAATTTTGATAATCATCATTTCATTTATTTTGATATCATTTCACTTATTTTTCACTTATTTTGATTGTTAAAGGCTTAGTAGTGACCTAGGCTCAATGTCTAAATTCAATTAATCAAATTTAGAAGATAACATGATTGGTGATTAAGATATTTAAACACTACAAGCTTGATCTTAATTGTGGACACCACAATCTTAAATGACTTAAACTTGCCTTAGGGGCTCCCAGTCACATAACTTTTAAACAAAACAGAAATTGATTAACTGGGTATTGTTGGCGCTTTTTTTTGTTGGGGGGGGTGCCG
>NW_018237265.1:5324-6911 GCF_001263595.1 Phalaenopsis equestris | reverse complement strand
TTTTAGAAAAATATGAAATCAAACTGACCCCATATTTTTTATAGTTTAAATGAAAGAGCGTTGTACCTTAAATCCTATATCTATCCCGAAGGATAAACACAAGACTTGAGGATGAGGCTCGATAAAATAAACTAAAGAACATTTGACGTTCGTTTGGTGTGTGAAACCTTTATATTTGCCGAAAAGTTCCCCTATTTAATATAAATAATTAAATAGGTTTTATATTAAGCTGGGTTCAGACATGCTTCCTATAAGGGCAAGCCCCTATAGTTAATTACATCTTAAATGACCAAAGTCACCTAAGAAGACTCTCGATAAAAATCAGGAAACATTATCTTCAAGGAGTTTCAAAGGGTGAGACTTTTCAATGAGATCAGACGTAGAGGTATGAAGGGGGATTGGTTCAATTTTGGAACATTTTGTTGTAGAGTCCAAAGGAGGAAGAACTAGAGGATGCCATGGATCCAAAAGAGAACACCAGTGATTTCCCAAGCTATCTTAATGTTTGGATTCAATTTTGAGGAGAAATATTTAGGTGTTTCATCATGCCAATTTTATTATTTAGGACTTACATTCATGTGAAACTATCACACAAATAGCCTGGAAGATGTGAGGATTTAGGTCGTGACAAACGACAACCTCAAAATCCTAAGACGAGTTAGGGCTCATATTGTATAGCGGGGCTATACAAAGGACTAAAGATAAGGTAAGGATTTACGTTGCATAAGCAAGCAACCTCGAAGTCCAATGGCTTTGTTGTTTAATTCTACGGAAGGAAGATTAGTTTAGTTGAGGAAGACATGTTTTGCTGTTGAAGATGACCGTGCTGCCCACCATGCTAACTCCAAGCTCCCTGTCGTGATGAGTTTGCACTATTTTCTATTGGATTCACTTAGTCCAAATGAACTTACTAAACCCAACTTAATGAGTTCCATAATTTCATTTAGACCGTGGGAAGCCTCGTTAGCAACCGTAGGTTATCTCCTCCGAGGAATTCCCGATCATCTGATAGAGACGTCTTAATTTAGTTGCAATTGTAGTTTTGTGTGACGTTCGTGATTAAATTTTGAGTTGTTTTATATTTTGAATGTTGTGGCGGTAAATTTTATTTTGGTTAATTTTAATTTTTATTTTGATTTTTCGGGTATTCTAGCAGTTTTGGTTTTCATGCAGGGTGACAATAGTTTTCCATGAAAATTTGTATAAGCACAAAAGTATAGCATAAAAGTACAAGAAAGACAATGCTGAAAACCGTAAAAAGCGTACCTGGCGAGTTTTCTTGTTCCACCACCTGAAACTCAAAATGCATGTCAGGGCAGATTATATAGAGGCAAAAAGTCAGTTTTTGGTAATTTTCCTAACTCTATGTCATATCTTGGTGGGTCCTTAGGAGTTTAATTGAGGATGATTTTGTTAAGCAAAGCATATTAAGTTAGTAGATCTCTGAGGTATCCAACTGATCTAGAGAAAGAAGCAGGTCCGTGCTACTCTCTCGCTGTCTGGTGGAAAATCCCGAGTTCTTTTAAACTTATTATGTTGCTTAATAATTCATCCTATAAAACACTCTAATGCTCAATGAACATTGAT
>NW_018237265.1:4896-5245 GCF_001263595.1 Phalaenopsis equestris | reverse complement strand
TTAAAGAGGCAAGTTAGTGTTATTGGAACACTTAACCAAATTTTGGTTATAATTGGGCTTGTAGTTGAAAGATGTTTTAATTTTAAATGATGTTGACTTTTCTAATCCTTATTTAAATGAAACTTGATTTAGCCTAAGTCACTACTAAGCCCTTAAGACCTAGGTGAGTGTCTTAATTAGTTTTGAAAAGGTTAAGCTTTAGGTGATCATGATTCATGATTTAGATTTTATTTGAGAATCAAAATAGGGGTATTAAATTGATTAATTATTGACTTCGAAAGTCATACCCCTAAGTCCCCCTAAGTCTTTATTTTAATAAACTTCCAAATTTTAATAATTTAGAAATTTA
>NW_018237265.1:3837-4693 GCF_001263595.1 Phalaenopsis equestris | reverse complement strand
AAATAACTTTGAAATTTTTATCCTACCTCATTCATGGGTCAATTAAGACATCAGAGGAGAAAATGTGATTTTTCAAAATTTAATTTAATTTATATAATTATGTTCATGCAAAAATAGGATTTTTCAAAGAAAATTCCTAACTTGACCAAGGTAAATCCTAATCCCTTGAAATTTTTACTGGAAGTAACTTTAGACTAGAGAAGCCTTTGGACCAAATTTCATGATTTTTTGAATTTTATGTGAAGTTTAAGAATTATTTTAATTTTTGGGGTATTTATTAAATATAAATTATTTTGAATAGAGAAAATTAAGTTTTTTGTTTTTGAAAAGTCTCCCTGAGGTCAAAGAACTCATAAGAGAAGATTTTATATTTGTTTGATTTTTCTTCGATTTATTGGAATTATTTTAGTGGAAATCCTGAATTATTTTAGTGGAAATCCTTGGAATTATTTTAGTGGAAATCCTTTTTTTAGCCTTTTAAAAATTATTTTAAGCTTCAAAATACCATATTTTTATTTAGAAAATCAGGAAAAAATATTATAATTAATCCTAAGTGCTTAGGAAGTAATTTAGAACATTTTCATAAGTTTTATTATTAGAACATTTTCATAGAATTTTTAATTATTTTAAATATTTAAAAATAGGCTAAAAATGAAATTTTTATTCTAAATATTATTTTATTTTTAGAAAATTCCCCTGATCACTTAATGAGGAGTGCAGTGCAATAATACAGAAGAAGCTACCTGAAAAACTTAAAGATCCTGGTAGCTTTACAATTCCATGTGCAATAGGAGACATATTTTATGGGAAAGCTTTATGTGACTTAGGTGCAAGCATTAACCTTATGCCATTATCG
>NW_018237265.1:3445-3704 GCF_001263595.1 Phalaenopsis equestris | reverse complement strand
GTTGTTTTCATTGTGTTGGATATAGAGGAAGATAATGAGATCCCTATCATTTTGGGAAGCCCTTTCCTAGCCACAGGAAAAGCAATGATAGCTGTGCTGAAAGGGTAATTAACAAAGCACGTCAATGATCAAAATATTACTTTTAACATTTCAAAATCAATGAAATACCCTACAAAAGGTAAAGATAATGAATGTTATCGGATGGATGTTATAAGATATCTAAGTGAATGTCATTTTAGAACTACTTATGAAGAAAAAT
>NW_018237265.1:0-1824 GCF_001263595.1 Phalaenopsis equestris | reverse complement strand
TTCACTATTAATGAGTGGCGTGTTCCGTGGTATGCCAACATTGTGAACTTTATTGTTAGTGATATTATACCATGTGGAATGACATACCAACAAAAGAGAAAATTTATTTATGAAGCTAAAACTTATTTTTGGGATGACCCATTTTTATATAAATAAGGAAATGATCTGATTATTCGAAGATGTGTAGCATGAGAAGAAACTTATGAGATTATCCAAAAATGCCATAATTCTTATTTTGGGGGAAATTTTGGTGTTGATAAAATAACATACAAAATTTTAGAATCTGGATTTTATTGGCCTACAATGTTTAGAGATGTTAATGCTTATATCAAAACTTGTGATAGATGCCAAAGAGTAGGCAATATTTATAGAAGAAATGAGATGCCCCTCAATTATATGCTGGAAGTTGAAATATTTGATGTTTGGGGATTAGATTTCATGAGACCATTTATACCATCTTTCGGAAATTTATATATTCTGTTAGGAGTGGACTATGTATCCAAATGGATAAAAGCTGTTGCATTACCTCGATGTGATGCTCAAAGTGTTGCAAAATTTTTGAAAATGAGTATATTTTGTAGATTTGGGATGCCAAGAGTTATCATTACTGGTGTGGGAAGTCATTTCAGAAATGCCATAATGGAGAAATTATTAAATAAATATCATATAAATCATAGGATTGCTACTGCTTATCATCCTCAGACAAGTGGTTGGCTAAATTATCCAATCGGGAAATTAAAAGAATTATGGAGAAATCTGTGAATCCAATAAAAATGGATTGGTCAGTCAAACTTGACTATGGTTTGTGGGCTTATAAGACTACATACAAAACTCCTATAGGAATGTTCCCAAATAAGCTAATATTTGGAAAAGCTTGTCACTTACCAATTGAACTTGAGCATAAGATATATTTGGTGATTAAAGAGTTCAATTATAATTTGAAAGATACTAGTGAGAAAAGATTGTTACAATTAAATGATCTTGAAGAGATAAGTAATGAATCTTATGAAAGTGCCAAAATTTATAAAGAAAAGATAAAGACGTGGCATGATCGAATGATTCTTACTAAAAATTTTCAGCCAGGGCAACAAGTTTTGTTATATAATTCAATGTTAAGGTTATTTTCATGTAAACTTAAGTTTAGGTGGATGGGCCCATTTATTGTGAGGAAAGTTTATCCTTATGGAGCTGTGGATATTAAAGATCCTAAGTCTGAGAAAATATTTAAAGTTAATGGACATACGCTGAAACTTTATTTCATAGGGGCTAAACATAAGTTTAATGATGGAATGATGTTGGGTCAACTAAAGTAAGCACTGGTTACGTCGGGCTGACGACGTAAAACCAAGCGCTTTGTGGGAGACAGCCCATAGTTATCAGTGTGTTTTTATTTTTTATTGTTGTTTTATGTGTGATTAAGAAAATTTGGGGTAATATTTTTTAGACTATTATGTGTTACTATTGATTTTAAGACTTTATTTAGTGATCTAAACATGTTAAAATGATAATTTGGATGTTAAGTTGACTAGTGTAAAAATGTGCACTGGCGCTTAAGCACCAAATTTGGCGCTTAAGCATGGCAATTTAAAAACATGTGTAAAATTAATATTCTAGAAGGGAAAACCGCCTAGAAGTTTGTAAAAAACGTCCTAAGGCAGTTTCTAAACATTTCTAGGAGTTATTAGAAGGATTTATGCATATAAATAGAAAGGTTTAGTGAAGGAATTTCACCTCAAATCATTTATAGTACTAACGTCTAAGAGAGAGATAGATTTTAAGATGATGTCTTCATGGGAGATGGATTGGGAGATGGATTTGAAGAAA
>NW_018237264.1:0-666 GCF_001263595.1 Phalaenopsis equestris | reverse complement strand
GAAGTCATGAAATTTAAAATTAGGAAGTTTCTGGATGTTCAAGGTAGTTTTTAGTACTTTAAAAACACGTCCCGGCGGTTATTGAGGAGCGAAATCCTACCAAAGTCCGCCAAATCCTTTATGCACGTGCAAAACTGCTTGGGACGCCGTTGGCGCTCCCGATGGCGCCGTCGGCGCCATGGTCCATTAGGCGGGCGCCGTCAGCACCCATTTTGGCGCTAGAGGCCAAATTTGCATCTTTTTTTTGTTCAATTTGATTCCAAATTTTCCTCCAATACCAATATTTATATTAATTTATGATATATATAATTATGTAGGACTTAAAAATATAATTATTTCCTAATACATAAATACACTTATTAAACAAAACAGTAATATATAGATATATAGATTTATATATGGGTTGCTTCTCACAAAGTGACAAAAGAAAAATATGTTGAGATTTTCATACCTATTTTATACTAATATTGACGATATTGCACTTTAAAGAAGGGCATTTTTGATGTTTTGTTTCAGGTATGTTGAATTATGATCATTGGTGCAAAAAGATGCAGAAAGGAGCGAATTTTGAGCAAAAAGAATCAAAATATGAAGGTTTGAACTAGGGCGCCGACGACGAGCTCAATGACGTCGACGACGGGTTTTTCCCGAGAGTCCAAAATCAAA
>NW_018237263.1:0-444 GCF_001263595.1 Phalaenopsis equestris | reverse complement strand
TTTTTCTAGAGAAAGATATGAATTTTTGAATTTCATACATTTAAAAAAATTCAAAAAATCCATATTTTTCTACTTATCCTACGTGACACTAACTCATCCTATGGCAGCTCTGAAATCATACGCAGCTCGCTCCATTCGTTGTACTTTCCACCTAAGCATGCCATGCGGCTCGCGATTCACGCACCAAGAGTTTATCCTGCTCGACCTCCGTCCATTGGATACACGCGCGATTGGACGGCTCCCCGTTATTGTCCCTAAGTGACCTAACCCGTAAGCCGTTCACACTAAATCCTTAAGATGTCTACCTAGACTCAATCAAATTACATGAGGTTTGTTTTTAGACATTCATCTACTCAAGACGAACACATCTATATGGTTAATCAAGTATGAAATCAATCCATTACAAACAAAGAATCAAAAGAAGCTCGGGCTAGGGTTAGAGCT
>NW_018237262.1:0-2227 GCF_001263595.1 Phalaenopsis equestris | reverse complement strand
TGACATTTTCTCATGTTTGACAATAAATTAGATTTAATACTCGAAATTAATTGCTTCTATGATTTAGTATATAGCTTATGCGATTAAAAATGGGACATGGTTCAATTTCATGGGAGCGTCTTTTTCTCGTACTTTTAAATCATAATATAGTGAGTGTAACATCCTAAGTTTTGGAAGATTAACTATGAAAGTCCTTAAACTCTATATTTTATCATTTATTTTGTTGAACTAAATGATAATCAAGGAGTAAATAATGAAGAAAAAAAAGAGACGAGTAATGATCTTGAATTGATTAAATTGCCTGAGAATTAGGTGCTAGTTCATTTGTATGAAGTCGATATTCATGCATGATCCAGTCTGACTTTCTGCCTTGTGGCGTTCGGCCTTCATAGAAGACAAGTGTCTTCCTCATTCCAATTACTTTAGAAGACTTAGAAAAAATGGCCTTGTCTCTCCCAGTTGCTTTCCAGAATCCAGAAGCTGTGGCCCTATTTGTGCGAGTTCCGCTTGGATACTTTTTATCCTTATGACTGAAGAAATACCACTCATTTTGCTCCTCGTACCCATGCTTGCATCTATCTGCATAAACAAAGGAAAGAGGTTTGTAGACATATTCTTGTTTAGTACCATACAATATACTTCTAGATAATGAAATTAATATGGAGTATTTGTTAAATTGGGAACTTCTATTGGTATATATTTGACTTGAATTATATGTTATTTTAGAAATATAAAAATGAGGAAATCTTTCACTTCATTTTTTTTTTCTTGTTTAGTGTCATATGTCTATACATGCATACGTTGGAGCTCCATGAAGAGAGTTAGATTCACATGTCTATACATGCCACAATTATTAATAATTAATTTATTTAAAATATTAATATATCAATTACCTTGGAGCTCCCATGGCTCAATTTTATAGAGGTCTATGTCTGTGATAACCTCCATATCAATCCTCTGGCAAAAAATTTTCCTTGTTAGGTAGTAACCCACAAGCTCCTCTTCTGTTGGGTGGAATCTAAAACCTGGAGGGACACAGGACTCCACTTCCATTTGCTGGCCTCTCCTGAGGGTGTGAAGTAAACGCAAACAAATTAGAATGTGCCAAATAATGGTAACATATATGACTTCCAAGCAAAGCAATAGATGTTGTATATTTCACAGTACAAAGTTTGCATTTGAAGTGAAAAGGTTAATAAATTGCCAAATTAGTATTATTAATTCCTAAGAGGCCATGTGGAGTCATTTTTTATTTTATTTTATTTTTTTAATTTTAATTTTATTTTATATTGTTAATGTTTTGATTTGAAATGAACAGAATGATAAGCTAAAAAAGCTTATATTATATTTTTGAAATGCACATAACTTGTAAAATTTAGAAAGCAAAAATAGAAGTGATAATATTTTCATAATAACGGTGGTCATGATAGCTAGCCTGACTAACTTTTTATATAATTAATTTGTAAATTTTAAATAAAGCAGGTTGGGTCTTGTTGACCACTATTCTTATTGCTGCACCCCAACCATTTTCTTATTGTTTTAGTTACCACCTTTTTGCTCGTAGCTATATCCATGTGAATGAGATAGACAGCCATTCAGCAACCACTTTCAAAGTGTTCCGCCATTTTTATTGACTTATGTGTTGCAAGCATGCTCTTGTTTCTTTTACTGCACTTCAGGTTCAAATTGAAGGAAGAAATCACTCAATCAATAAGGGTGAGTTTGGGACAACTTGTGTTTATTCAGATAAAAAATTTATCCTGAAATGTGGCACGCGGGTCGCCCGCGAGATTTGATCCGCGGCTTGCGTTTAGCGAAAAAATCCAACTTTATTTTTGGATAAGCTACTGAAACGTGTTTTCCAAACGGTGAGGTGGCGTTTTCAATGAATAAGAATGAGTTTGAGGCAGCTTGTGTTTATCCAGATGAACAGTTTATCCTGAACTGCGGCCTGTAGATGGCCTGTTTTCAATGAATAAGAATGAGTTTGAGGCAGCTTGTGCTTATCCAGATAAACAGTTTATCCTGAACTGCGGCCTGTAGATGGTCTGTGAGGTTTGACCCGCGGCCCGCGGGTGGCCTGTGAGGTTTGACCCGCGACCTGCGTTTAATGTAAAAATCCAACCGTGTTTTCGAATAAGCTACTTAAACGCGTTTTCCAAACAGTGAGGCAACCCGCCCACACTTATAATCGGGCCCTAAGAAATTAATCATTACAGTAGATCTC
>NW_018237261.1:0-409 GCF_001263595.1 Phalaenopsis equestris | reverse complement strand
AGGGAGTGCTTCATCGCGAGCTAGACGGGAATGGGTGACGAAATATCTCGGATATTTATAGGTGAAAAAAAAATGATATTCAAACGCCCTTTTTTTTTTCCAGATGTGCCATCTACCGCATATAACTATTATAAGAAGAGGCTTTATATATATATATATATATCACCCAACACCTATATATTTAAATATCTAACAATTAATTTTTATTTTTTTTTATATTTATACCAATCAAAATTTACATGTCACATCAAATATATCATCATTTTAATCTAAAAAAAACAAGATACTATGATGATATATATGTAAACATTGAAATTTAGATATTAGAGATGTAAATAGGGCTGTAAACGAGCCGAGCTTGAGCGAGCCCTGGCCCGGCTCCCGCTCGGGCTTGTCGCCCTCGGCTCTC
>NW_018237260.1:0-293 GCF_001263595.1 Phalaenopsis equestris | reverse complement strand
TGCCATTTATGTATTTTTTTTAGATTTTTCAAGATGTTTGATCTTTTTGGTTTTTTTGATTTTTGTAACAGTTCTTTCTAATTCAGAATCGTAGGACACTAGTCCTTTAGAACCTGAACTACACATACACTTAACATAAAATAAACATAAAATAAAATACAATAATTGTTAGAGTTTAAGTAAGACTTTCTAAAAATAGAAATTTGTTTTAAATCAATTAATTTCTCCCTGGCAACGATGCCAAAAACTTGATCTTGAACTGTTTATATGCAATAGTATAACAATGACTTTAA
>NW_018237259.1:0-1039 GCF_001263595.1 Phalaenopsis equestris | reverse complement strand
ATGTAAGGATATTGCCACTCTGCTAGATCTTCTAATTTTTGTAGTAAGCGACTGTAGAACTTTCAGTGATCCTTCCGGTTACACAATTGTTTTTTCTCCAACTTCCTGATCATTATTATCATTTTTATCCACATATTTGGATTCTTCAGAAGTAGCTGACGAACTATCTTGAATTCTGATCGTTCTTGTACATCTCCATTTCGTTAAAAGTTACGTCTCTGTTCCTAATAAATTTCTAATTCAGATAATCCTAGAACTTGTATCCAAACTCATCTAAGTCATATCCAATGAAGTTGTACTTAACAGATTTTGAGTCAAGCTTGCTCCTGAACCCTGCATCAACATGCACATATGCAGACACCCAAATCTCTTAAATGAGATAGAATACCTTTTTGTCACTCCAGGCTTTTTCAAGTAAGCCTTCCGTCAAAGGTACTGATGGACTACAGTTTATCCGATAAACTGTACTGTTAACTGCTTCAGCCCAAAACGGCTTTGATAAGCCTACATGCAGTCTCATGCTCCTAGCATGCTCCGTGATTATTCTGTTCATGCGCTCAGCTACACCATTCTGCTGCGGTATCTTTGGGACAATGAATTCATGTCTGACCTCCTCTGCAGAACAAAAATTCCTGAACTTTTGATCACAGTGCTCGCCTCCATTATCTGATTCGAGAAACTTTAACTTCAAGTCTGTCTTATTTTCTACCATAGAATTCCCTTTTTTAAAGACTTCAAATACATTAAATTTATATTTTAAGAAATAAACTCATACCTCTCTCATGTGATCATCAATGAATGTAACAAAATAATGAGACCTCCAATAGACTGAACTGTAGTACAAACTCATACACCAGTATTCATTAACTCCAGTTTCTTTTATTTCACCATTAACTTTGGAGAAAGAAACCTTCTTTTTGCTTGTCATATATACAATCTTCACAGAAATCCAGATTGCCTGATTTCAAACCCTGAAACTTATTCTTTGAAAGCAGGGACTTCATACCTTTCTCGTTCATATAGCCAAGCCTACGACGCC
>NW_018237258.1:0-1325 GCF_001263595.1 Phalaenopsis equestris | reverse complement strand
CAACATTTGGTCTAGAAAGGATAAAAGAAAGTGATCTTTCATGGTGGTCATTTTTAATTTTTTATAGTCTATACAAATTCGCCAACCAGTAACTTGTCTTATTGGAATTAATTCATTTTTCTCATTTACTTCAACGATCACTCATCCTTTCTTTATAACACAGTGAATTAGACTCACCCAAGCACTATCTGAAATATAATATATAATTTCAGCATCTAACCATTTTAAGATTTCTTTTTTAATAGCTTCTTTCATTATTGAATTTAATCTCCTCTGAAGATCAGCTTTAGGTTCGTATTGATCATTTAATAGAATTCTGTGCATACAAATTGAAGGGCTAATTCCTTTAATATATTATAAAGTCCATCTAAAAGCCTTTTTATAACTTTTCAACATTTTTATTAATTTTCTTGAATTTCAGTTAACTCAAAAGATACAATAACACGGAATGTAGATGAATCGCCTAAAAATACATATTTTAAATGGGCAGGTAATATTTTCAGTTCAAGTTCAGGTGGTTTAATACTTGAAGAAATAAGATTTTTATTACATTTTCCAATAAATCTAAAGTTTCAAATTTGTCGTGAATATAATCTAAGATTTTTTTCTTTTATTTCTTCTCATTCTCACTAAATTCTTCTTGTCTTAATTTTCTTCAAACTCTTTCTTAAATTGCTCATTACTTAGATAATCAATAACTTCCGTCCTAAATTATTTATTATCTTTTTCTATAGCAGGATATTTCATAGTTTTGCAATATTAAATGTTACTTCTTGATTATTCACTCTCATTATTAATTCTTCTTTTTGCACATCTATCATAGCTCTCCCTATTGTAAGAAATGGTCTCCCCAAAATAATATGAATCTCTTTATCTTCCTCTATATCTAATACTATAAAGTCTACAGGAAAAATAAATTTATCAACTTTTTCTAATACATCTTCTATAACTCCTTTAGAATAAGTTATTGATCGATCAACTAACTGAAGAGTTATAATAGTAGGGAAAATCTCTCCTAAATCTAAACGTTTAAAAATCGATAAAGACATAAGATTGATACTCACTCATAAATCACATAAAGCTTTTCCAAAAAACTTTTCACCAATTGCACAAAGTATAGTAAAACTACCAGGATCTTTTAACTTTTTTAGGAAGCTTTTTCTGAATAATAGTGCTGCACTCTTCACTGAGTGCAACGGTCTCATGATCTGCAAACTTCTTTTTCTTGTTTAGTATATCTTTCATAAATTTCACATAACTTGACATTTGTTCCAAAGTCTTAATGAAATGAATATTTATTGTTAACTTTTTAAAGATTTCCAAAA
>NW_018237257.1:0-543 GCF_001263595.1 Phalaenopsis equestris | reverse complement strand
GAATTTTGGAGGGAATTTTGAATTCTTTTTGGAGGCTGGCAACATTTAATAAAAGAGAGGTTTTTGAAGACAAAGAGGTGGCGGCATGTAAGGGGAGCAAAAGAGTGAGAGAGAGAGAGAGAGGGAAAGTCAACGTCAACGACTTGAAGATTTTCTTCAAGGATTGTAAGAGGAGAGGGAAGGTGGGAAATTTTTTCTTCATTATACTTCTAGGAGAGAATTAAGAGTGTTTGTAAGAAGATAAAGGTTTGAAGAGAACTTCTTGGAATTTGCTTGTGAAGGATTGTGAGATAAGTAGTGTCTTTTATTTCTTCTATTTTGTAAAATTGTTTTTATTTATGAAATCTGTGTTTTGTCGTGTCCTTCTCTTGAATTCTGAGTAGTCTTCTTTATCCTTCTCCCTACTTTGAGATTTGGTATTGTGAAGAATTGATTTTTTTATACGGTATTAAATTTCAATAATTTGTGATAATTTGAACTCTGATATTCATTTACTTATTGATCTGATCAACAAAATTGTTAAAATATGTTGAGGAACTTATG
>NW_018237256.1:0-2922 GCF_001263595.1 Phalaenopsis equestris | reverse complement strand
AAAAATATTTGATATCAAAGGAAAATAAAACGCCATCAGATTGATATTTAGTGTTTTTGGAGCAGTTTGTGCTTATCCAGATAAACAACTTATTCTGAAACGCTGCCCGAAGGTGGCCTGTTGGGTTCGACCAGCGACCTGAGTTTAGTGTAAAAACCCAACCCCGTTTTCGAATGAACTACCGAAACATGTTTTCCAAACGATGATACGACATTTATAAGCTGCCCCAAACGGGCCCTTAGTCTGGGCAACACTCTCTCAACTAAAAATTAAATATTTAAATTGTTGCCCGAGTTAATAATGCGCCAAGCATGCCAAAACTAAACTAATATGTTAAATGTAAATGAAGGATTACAATCATAAATAATTTGATGGTTACAATTAATAAAAAATAAAGAGAAAGGAAGCATAAATAAATATAGTGAATAAATTTTATTAATATGAATACATTTTATAGGCTCATAATTAGAGGAAACGAGGTACAAGGAGTAAGAAGACAAAATAAAATTAATTTGATATGGAGTTGATTGTTGAATACTCTTTCGTCTAAATAATAATAATATTATTATTATACTCTTCTAAACTAAATATAAGAGACAATATTTTTATTTATTCAGCTAACCTAATATTTTAGGATTAATTTTGATCTCTTTTTTCTCTACAAATCGTATTGTTCATGTAACAATGTACACTACAAATGTCTAATTCTGTTTAAATTTATTTATCATGTGTCTTAATTATTATAGGAACATATTGAATAAGATGAAATATGAATGAAATGAACTGTTAGAATGTTTGCATGTGCATACTTACTATAAAATTTACCCCTTATAGTGCTGACTAAGGACACTAAGATACTCATGCACTTAAAACTCGAAAATAATATTCGTGTTGACATACCATAAATGGTTCATTTTAGCTTGTGCTCTTATTATGAATGTAATAAATAAAATAATATTGAGATGATCTAATTTTATCATTAGAATGTTTTGAATATTATACATATCCTATTTGAACAAATAAGTAATCTCATATTGATTTACTAACTTTAACTAGCATGCATACTATACCTTCAATTCTTTCATCTTAATATAACTTTAAAGTTATGACTTATGTGTATTGATTGAATTATTGGGAACTCAAGGTAAATTAAATTAAGTTTGCATGTGTTATAAAATGAGTACAAGAAGAGGAGTTATAAATAGAAGATCTTGTCAAACTAAAATAAAGTAATTCATAATTGCTTTATTTTAAACTTGATTTATAAGTTTAATTATGATTGGATCCTTTGATTGTTTGGATTACTTGTTAATAATTAAAAATTAAATTAAATTTGAATTTTTCATGGTCCTACCTACTTTAGAAAAAAAAATATATATTTATATTAGATCCACAAGTAAACCCATATTTAATATTTTTTTAATTTTTTTAAAATAAGAGAGAATGTTCTTAAATGCATGTTGAAATATAAATAAGGCTAAATTAAGAGTGTGTTTGGGGCAGCTTGTCTTTTTCAGAATAAGTAGTTTATTCTGAAATGCGGTCCGTTGGTCGACAGCAGGGTTCGTCCTGCGGCCTTCGTTTAGTGTAAAAATAAAACCTCATTTTTGGATAAGCTGACAGAACGTGCGTTCCAAATGGCACCACAACATTTTAAAAAATATGCCACACTTATAAACTATCCCAAAGAAACCCTAAATAAGTGAACATAGAATATATTATATGAATCATGGATGTATAAATCAAAACTTTAAAAAGAAATTTTAAAATTGGGCACGCGTTTCAATCTTGATTTGAAACCTGAAAAATATTTCTTTTATTATCCATTAACTATTTAATATTAAATTATTGAAAAGAAAAAAAATTATTTAATTATTTGCAGTATTTAATATAATAATTAACTCTAAATAATAATAATAATAATAATGCATAAATAGAGTTTGATATTAGATTATTCGCTAGGTATATTACTCATACTTAAAAATATATACTTTACTAACTAAAAGTTAAAATTATGATGTTCTTAATATCATATAACGAAATTTGAATAGTAATTACAGTATGGCTCGGAGAATAAACCACAGCCGTTCATCAACACCAGGTATGATTTGACGTGGAATCCAACAAATGGATCCAGCCAAAGATATGGGGGGGGATCCCACCGAAAATTCAAGCGTACCGTCTACTAAGCCTCATTAAAAACGTCAAAAATACCCTCCACCGGATAACGTAACTCTATAATGCCACTGTGCCTTGAGTCGCTACGGAAGATAAGTGGGAGGAAGTAGAGTAAATAAGAGCTAAAATTGGGCTAAAATAAATGCCCCTCCTCTACCACTTTAGGCCTTGAGCTTCGACCACCGCCCCCCATCTTTTCTGCTCCCCGTCAATCAATCAATCGCATCAGTCACATTATGCCGTAAGAAACAATAATTATGGCTGTATGAAAAGGTAAATATAATTGAATATAAAGGGCTTATTTTTGAAAAATTATTAAAGATGCATTCGGAGTCCAATAAATTATCTATACGTAGAGTTACAGAATAAAAATTTATTTTCTTCCCTTCCGGTCGAGTAACACAGGAGAATGATCATCTCATATTATTTTGCGCTATTCAGGTGTTATTGTGGTGATATTAATATGTTATTATGTTATTATAACAACATAAATATTCTCAGAACACAATAATAGATGAATACTTAATAGATGAATACTATCACAATAACACATGAATAATGTGGAATAACACGGGATGAATATTTTCATGTACTAAAACGAAATTTTTTAAATTTTCCTGTCAACTCCATCGACTTCTGTGTTAGGTTATGAGCACTGTTTTTTATCTTTTAAGAGAATTTTTGTTGAGCTTGTTTTTTTGAATGTCTGTTCTGATGTTGGTATGTCAATTTGTTTATTTTTCC
>NW_018237255.1:56431-124176 GCF_001263595.1 Phalaenopsis equestris | reverse complement strand
GGGCAAACTCCACACCAAAAATAGTGTCGACAGTTCTCTACTCAATAATGAAGAATCGTTAGAATTGATCAGATTGCTAACAGAATTCAAAGATTGCTTCACATGAAGTTATGATGAAATGTCAGGACTGTCAGCAAAGGTTATGGTTCATAAACTTGGGGTGGACAAAGACATGACCCTAGTAAAACAAGTTCCAAAAAGAATGCGCCTCAAAATAGAGCAGCAAGTCATTACCGCAAGTCATTGCCGAGGTGAAGAAGTTAATAGATGCAAAATTTGTAAGAGAAGAGCAATACCCCACATGGTTAGCTAACATTGTACTAGTTAAGAAGAAAAATGGACAAATCCGTGTATGTGTGGACTTCAGGGATTTGAACAAAGCATTTCAAAAGGATGAATTTCCACTACCAATACCATAAATGATGATTTATATCGCTTCAACACATTAGATTTTGTCCTTTATGGATGGGTCGTTGGGATACAACCAAATCAAGTTGGCTTCCGAGAACACAATGCTTACAACATTCAAAACACTGATTGAGATATTTTGCTACACTGTGATGCCATTTGGTTTAGAGAATGCCGGAGCAACATATCAACGAGCGATGACGAAGATTTTTGACGACCTCAATCACAATCACAACGACCTCAATCACAACCAAGTGGAATGCTACGTGGATGATTTAATCATCAAAAGTAAACAAAAAATAGATCATTTGTGCGATTTGAGGATTGTGTGTTCAATTGGTTATGATGATATGACCTTAAGATGAATCCCTTAAAGTGTGGCTTTGACGTTACCTCCAAAAAATTTCTAAGATTCATTGTTCATCATCGGGGAATCGTGATAGACCCAGAAAAGATTAAAGCTATCTTGGAAATGCCTCCACCCAAAACCTTGAAACAACTACGTTGCTTCCAAGGGAATTTGGCATATCTGAGATGCTTTATTTATAATCTCTCAAATAGGTGTCAATCCTTCTCACCACTAATTAAAAAGGATGCCAAATTCATTTGTGAAGAGAATTGTAAGCAGGCCTTCAAGGACGTTAAGCAATATTTGATGGCACCTCCTGTTTTGGCAGCTCCTATCCTGGGAAAATCGTTGATACTCTATACTGTGGCCTTAGATGACTCTCTTGGAGCCCTCTTAGTGCAAACCAATGACGAGGGTAAGGAAAACACACTGTACTACTTAAGTTGCCATCTAATATCAACGAAGATAAGGTATCCGCCTATTGAGAAGCCTTATCTAGCGTTATTTTTTGCTGCCCAGAAGCTCAGAAATTACATACTTTCTCATAAAATTACCCTAATCTTGAAAGTTAATCTATTACAATATTTGATGACTCGACCAAACTCTCTAGACGTTTAACCAGATGGTCTTTGATTTTGTTGCAATTTGATAAAATTTTTGTTATGTGCTATCAAGGGAAAGATTTTAGCAGATTTTCTCGTTACACACCCACTTCCAGCTGGGTCCCCTCTTAATGACGAGTTACCAGGTGAGCAAGTATTATAGATGGAATTCTTCAGTGCACAACGCTGGGAGATGTACTTTGATGGAGCTTCTTCAACCAGAAAAGACAAAGGATCAGACATAGTTATACCAGGCAAAGCAGGAATTGGTTTGATCTTCATCACACCAGATAAAGGTATGTTTACATTCTCCTACCACCTGACAGAGCCATGTACCAACAATGAAGCAAAATATGAAGCCTTAATTACCTAATTTGAATTAGCAATCTTGATGGATATAACAGATATTGTTATCTATGGCGATTCACAACTTGTCATCCATCAAGTCGCCATATAATACAAGACTTTGAAACCAAGGTTAGCAGAATACCACAAGTAAACATTTAAGCTACTCGAGCATATTCCTAACGTAACTTTCTAGCAAATTCCTTGGGGAGATAATGTCCATGCTGACACTTTAGCAAAACTTGCGAAAGAATTGGCGTCTCCCCCGGAGGATTTCATTTACATCATAGTAGAAGGGAGACAGGTTTTGTATCGAATTGACCTTAAAGATCTACACAAGCTCGAAAAAGAAGAGGAAACAATGATTGCGGTTGCTTATGTCAATGAAGATTGATGTAGGCCATTAATAGAATATTTGCAGACTGGAAAAATGTCAGAGGACAAGTACGAGGCACATCACATTACAAGAAGGGCTATGTCATACACTCTAGTAGGAAATGTCTTCTACAGAAGATCATTTGACCAGATGTGGCTAAGATGTTTGAGTAGAGCAAAAGCACAAAATATTATAAAAAAAGTACATGTTGGATTGTGTGGCGCTCACTAGTAGGGACCAAAACTAACTATGAAGATCAAGAGACTCAGTTATTATTAGCCAACAATGATGTCCGATTGCATAGATACAACCAGAAAATGTCACTAGTGCAAAGTGCATGGGGGTGGTCTTGCACCAACCTCCAAATGTGTTACACCCAACCGTTGCCTCGTGGCCATTTGAGTGTTAGAGCATAGACATAATAGGTCCGATAGACCCTCCATCCTCTAAAGGACATAGATTTATATGTGCTGCTAAATATTACTTTTCCAAATGTGGAGAGGCAGTGCTGTTACGAGAGGTTACAACACAGCACATCCTTCAATTTTTTAAAAGCCAAATCGTCAACCATTTCAGAGTTCCGTGCAGAATAATCTTCGATAATGAGACAACCAAAATCAACAATTTTGTCAAGTGGCATGGGATAGACTGGAAATACCCTACGATCTACTATCTTAAGGCAAATGGATTAGCCGAGGCCTTCAACAAGACACTGGTATAGATTTTGCAGAAAAAACTGGACGAAAACAAAAGAGATTGGCACAATAAACTGTTAGAAGTCTTGTAGGCTTACCAGACAACGTTCAGGACTCCCACTGAGTGTACACCCTACATGCTCGTGTACGGGTCCGAGGATGTATTACCACTTGAGGTCCAAACACCGTCTCTCAGAGTTGCCATCGCTAACCAAATCTCAACAGAAGAAAGTACAAAACTCAGGATTTGGAAAGTCTTGAAGGAAAGTGACTAGAAGCACAATAGTACCTAGAGTTTTACCAAGTGAAGATGATACAAGCTCATGATAAATTAGTCCGCCCGAGGATATTCAAAGTTGGTGATCTCATTCTTGTGCTCAAAAGACCTATTCTTACACACCACAAGATAGGTGGAAAATTTGAGCCAACTTGAGAAGGAACATTTGTTGTAGAAAAGGTCTACACAGGAGGAGCCTAGCGGCTAGTGGTTTTCTGAGGCAAAAGACCCATGTTGCTCATCAACGGATGATACTTGGAGACATATTATGTGACTTGACATTGCTTGAATTGAAATTTTAAAATTTTGATTGTTCTGGGTTATTTATTTGGCCACATGTCCGTGACTGGGTCCAATTTTTTTTTTTTGCAATAAAATTAACTTCAAATAAAATGAAAACTTTTGAATTTCCATACTTCAATTTTCTCTTCTCTACCTTTAAAAGTTTGATATTTTACTAAATTAAACAAAAAATAGACACACATAAATATATGATTTTCTCATCAATATAAACTAAAATTTTCTCTCATAAACACTTTGTTTTTTTCTTGTTCCAGCTAAATTTCAGCACGCTGACATTTTTTTTGTCATCTGCAAAGAAAATGTCAGGACAAAAGATGATCTTTGCTTTCAAATATGGCTGGAATATCACACTTAACGATGAAAGGGCACCGCAGGGCGACACCATAGACTTTGACATGGGCATAAGCTAAGTCGATATGGACTATGAGGGTCCCCTGATGGACATGATTAGCCGTCAAAAAAAAGAAGGGCTACCATTACTGCTAAAGATAAGTACCAAGGAGGATTCCTCACTGTAGGGGAAAAATGTGATAATACAACAAGATTTGATGGAGGGGACTAGTCGCTGCCGTCTATGATAACTGCACCAACCGGAGCCCTAGTCACTGCTAATGACGAAAGACTACCGGACGCACTGCTACGAAGAACTCAACGCAAAAATTCCAATCGTCGCAAAAATAGTGCTTTCCTGCGTGAAGAAAGAAGACACGAGAAGGAGGAAGAAAACTTGCTTACCCTTATTCTTGAGGGGAAAATCTACGATCCAGACATGAGAGAGACTTCTTCCAACTTGCTTGCCATAAAGGATGAGTCCGAATTTCATACAAAGCCGGAGATACTAGGAGTTTCAGATGATCTTTGTGCGGGTTGCCGATTGCATTCCTAACAGCTGCATCATCAAAATTTACAATGAAGGTGATTGCATTCAATTCTCCTTCATGATTTTGTGAGACCTTTTTGCATGGTCTCCTTCATGAGAAAAAGAAACATTTTATTCAGAAAAGAAATAAATGTCATTTCCCCTGCGAGTTCAAAGGATCTGTGGAGATTCTGCTACACGTAGGTTCAGTGCTGGTTCTTAAAAGAAATGGAGCTGACATCGCCAAACATTACATTCCAAGGTTACGACACCGCAAGGTGTGTGCAACTTTCAGAAGGATGGATAACAACAAAATACCATACGAATTTTAACCAGATATAGGGCTAGAAGAGCTACTGCCTTACGAACAATGAGAGGGTTGCGCCTCTAAGTACATGTAAAGGGAACTCTTGTCCTAGAGTATAACTTAGTTGGTCAGCTCGATCGGGAGCTCACCCCACCAAAGATGGATATTCATGGGATATCTTTTTGTACTATGTTTAGACACAGCAGATATGATACTATATGTATTAGATAGCTCAGCTTGTGATATGTACCCAACATAAAATATTTTCAGATGTACTCTTGATGCGTTCAACCGTCTTGATGCGTTCAACATATTGTACCTTTTGAGGCTTTGGCCTATACTCAATCTGTAATACTTGTTAGAGCAGATTAATGAAATCTCTTTCAGAATTTTGTCTATTTGTTCAATTTCCCTTCAGTGTGATGGATAAAGAGAACCATATGTTGGTTCCAAACTACAAAGGACAAAGAACAAAATAATAAATACTTGATAAAAATGAAACTCAAATAAAATACTCATTTAAAAGAAGATCAATTAACCAACAAAAAAAGTTAAATTTTGAAAAAAATATTTTGATAATTACATTTGATAAATACAAAAAAGAAAATAAAATAAATCTGTTGAGTTGATTCTCTCGATTTTGAGGTCTCTTACTCTTTACTCGTGCAGCACGACCGTCCTTATCTGCACTAAATCTCACAAAATTTCACTTGTTTTCCTCACCAATGTCAACATTATCACATGACACATATCTATAGATTCAACACCACAAATTCTCTGCTAAATTTCAACTCTCATTTCAGAATCAGTCCTTAACTTCTGATTCCCTCCTTTCGAGGTCGGTCCCTAACTTTCGATTCTCTTTTAAGATTGATCCTTAAATTTCAACTCTCATTTTGTAATCAGTCCTTAACTTCTGATTCCCTCCTTTTGAGGTTAGTCCCTATCTTCCTGATCTCTTTTTGAGGTTGATCGTTAAATTTGAATTCTCATTTCAGAATCATTCCCTAACTTCGAATTCCCTTCTTTGAAGGTCGGACCCTAACTTTCGATTCTCTTTTTGAGAGTGATCCTTAAATTTCAATTCTCATTTAAGAATCAGTCCCTAACTTTTGATTCCGTCTTCACGAGGTCAGTCCCTAACTTTCGATTCTCTTTTTGAGATTGATCCTTAAATTTCAATTCTCATTTTAGAAACAATCCCTAACTTCTGATTCCCTCCTTTCAAGGTTGGTCCCTAAGTTACGATTCTCTATTTGAGATTGAACCTTAAACATCAATTCTCATTTTGGAATCAGTCCCTAACTTCTGATTCCCTTCTTTCGAGGTTGGTCCCTAACTTTCAATTCTCTTTTTGAGATTGATCCTTAAATTTCAATTCTCATTTTGAAATTAGTCTCTAACTTCAGATTCCCTCCTATCGAGGTCGGTCCCTAACTTTCGATTCTCTTTTTAAGATTGATCCCTAAATTTTAAGTCTCATTTTGGAATCAATCTTTAACTTTTGATTCCCTCCTTTGAGCTCAATCGCTAACTTCCGATTCTCTTTTTTTAGATTGATCCTTAAATTTCAATTATCATTGGTCTCTAACTTCTGATTCCCTCCTTTCGATGTCGGTCCCTAACTTCTGATTCTGATTCTCTTTTTGAGAATTCTCTTTTTGAGATTGATCCTTATATTTTAATTCTCATTTTGGAATCAATCCCTAACTTTTGATTTCCTCCTTTTGAGGTCAATCCCTAACTTTCAATTCTCTTTTTGTGATTGATCCTTAAATTTCAATACTCATTTCAAAATCAATCCTTAACTTCTAATTCCCTCCTTTTGAGGTCAGTCCCAAACTTTTGGATTCTCTTTTTGGAATTGATCCTTAAATTTAAATTCTCATTTCAGAATCAGTACCTAACTTCTGATCCCCTCCTTTCCAGGTCGGTCCCTAACTTTCAATTCTCTTTTTGAGATTGATCATTAAACTTCAATTCTCATTTCGGGATCAGTCCCAAACTTCTTATTCCCTCATATCTAGGTTAGTTCCTAACTTCTGATTCTCTTCCTGAGATTTATCCTTAAATTTAAATTTTGATTTTGGAATTAGTCCTTAACTTCTGATACCCTCCTCTTAAGGTCGATCCCTAACTTTCGATTCTTTTTTTGAGATTGATCCCTAAATTTTAATTCTCATTTCAAAATTAGTCCCTAACTTTTGATTCCCTTCTTTTGAGGTTGGTCCCTAACTTCCGATTCCCTTTTTGAGATTGATCCTTAAATTTCAATTCTAATTTCAGAATCAGTCCCCAACTTCTTATTCCCTCCTTTCAAGGTCGGTCCCTAACTTCCGATTCTCTTTTTGAGATTGATCCTTAAATTTCAATTCTCATTTCAGAATCAGTCCCTAACTTTTGATTCCCTCTTTTAAGGTCGGTCCTTAACTTTCGATTATCTTTTTGAGATTGATCCTTAAATTTCAATTCTCATTTCAGAATCAGTCCCTAACATCTGATTCCCTCCTTTTGAGGTCAATCCCTAACTTCCAATTCACTTTTTGAGATTGATCCCAAATCATCAATTCTCATTTAGGAATCATTCTCTAACTTCTGATTCTCTCCTTTCAAGGTTGGTCACTAACTTCTGATTCTCTTTTTGAGATGAATCCTTAAATTTCAATTCTTATTTAAGAATCAGTCCCTAACTTCTAATTCCCTCCTTTCGAGGTCGGTCCCTAACTTTTGATTCCCTTTTTGTGATTGATCCTTAAATTTCAATTCTCATTTGGGAACCAATCCCTAACTTCCAATTCCCTCCTTTCAGGTTGGTCATTAACTTTTGATTCTATTTTGGAGATTGATCCTTAAAATGTAATTCTCATTTCAGAATCAATCCCTAACTTTTGATTCCCTCCTTTCGAGGTTGGTCCTTAACTTCCAATTCTCTTTTTGAGATTGATCCCACATCTTCAATTCTCATTTCGGAATCAGTTCCTAACTTCTGATTCCCTCCTTTCGTGGTTAGTCCCTAACTTCCGATTCTCTTTTTAAGATGGATCCTTGAATTTCAATTCTCATTTCGGAATCAGTGCCTAACTTCTAATTCCCTCTTTTTGAGGTCGGTCCCTAACTTTTGATTCTCTTTTGAGATTGATCCCTAAATTTCAATTCTCATTTTGAAATTAGTCCCTAACTTCTGATTCCCTATTTTTGAGGTCGGTCCCTAACTTCCAATTCTCTATTTGAGATTGATCCTTAAATTCTAATTCTCATTTCAGAATCAGTCCCTAACTTATGATTCCCTCTTTTTGAGGTCGATCCCTAACTTCTGATTATATTTTTGAGATTGATCCTTAAATTTCAATTCTAATTTTGGAATCAGTTCCTAACTTTTGATTCCCTCCTTTCGAGGTCGGTCCCTAACTTCTGATTCTCTTTTTGAGATTGATCCTTAAATTTCAATTCTTATTTTGGAATCAGTCTATAACTTCTGATTCCCTCATTTTAAGGTCGGTCCCTAACTTTCGATTCTCTTTTTGAGATTGATCCTTAAATTTTAATTCTCATTTCGGAATCAATCCCTAACTTGTGATTCCCCCGTTTTGAGGTTGGTCCCTAACTTCTGATTCTCTTTTTGAGATTGATCCCTAAGTTTCAAGTCTAATTTTGGAAACAGTCCCTAGCTTTTGATTCCCTCATTTCAAGGTCTGTTCCTAACTTCCGACTCTCTTTTTGGGATTGATCCTTAAAATTCAATTCTCATTTCAGAATCTATCCCTAACTTCTGATTCCCTTCTTTTCAGGTCAGTCCCTAACTTTCGATTCTTTTTCTGAGATTGAATCCTAAATTTTAGCTCTCATTTCAGAACCAGTCCCTGAATTTTGATTCCCTCATTTCGAGTTCGGTACCTAAATTCTGACTCTTCTTTCTGAGGCTGATACCTAAATTTCAATTCCCACCTAGGGGTACACCTACATATTGATCTACATCCTCTATAAACATCTGAAACCTAAAATGTGATATCTCAAAACACACTCTCCAATCCCCAGCGAGAGTTCCTAATCCTCAATTTTGAGCAAATATTCACTGTTATATCCCTAGTAGAAACTACTAGCACTCAAATTCTACACTCCTTCTAGGTCTATTGACTTAGGTGTCTACATTAGTTTTGTTGATCTCGTCGATCAATGACAGTACGTGCGGTATGCTTGCCCAACACACCACACTTATTGGGGGTCCATTTATTGACATCACTTTTGGTTGAGGTTTAATTTTCCCTCTTTAGTAGCCTAAGGTCTAGCCATAGAATTTCCTTGTTGACTATTCCTAGAAAACTAGAAAAGGAACCCTCACCTTTAGAAATTCCAAACTCCTCACCGAACCCTCACCTTTAGAAATTCCAAACTCTTTCTTGCTCAACTTGAAGTTCCACATATTGGTCCTAACCTCTAGCACTTATTAGGTAGGGTAAATATGGGGGAGCTCAATATGAGCCTCCATGGGACTGTTTGGCCTTAGGCCTGACTCTGGGTGTTGATCTGGAGCTAGGGCACTCACTTACACTCACTATCACCTATATCCACTCACAACCCTAAACCCAAAATTGTTGACTTTGATCTCTTGATCTCTTGGGAGACCCATGTAGATGGTCCCCTAGACCCATTGGTTCTAGGCTAGGGTTTAGCTAAGACTAGTACATAGAAGACTTAAATGGGGATCTTATTGGTCCATAGCTCATATAAGGTGGTTGGCACCCCAAGTTTACCAAAATTTCCAACTTGGCCTTTTTCCCTAAATCCACCCAAATTACCTAAATGCCCTTGAAACCCTAAATTTGAAAAAAATCCCAAAATTAATCCAAAATACCCCAACTTCTTCAAAAACCATTTCAAACCATTTAAAAATACCCAAATTGTCCAAATCCACCTAAAATTTCCAAAATTACTAAAATACCCCCAAATTTGCCAAACTTACAAAAACACCCTTGGCACCCCAAAATTTCTGGCACCCTAAACTTTCCTAAAACATCAAAAATCACTTCAAATCTCTACAAAACTAATTTGGACCCTTCAATTGAACCCAATTTGACCAATTTGGCCATTTTGACCAAAACCCCCAAATTGCCTTTAAGGCCCAATTTCCCCAAATTCATCCCAATTGTCCATCAATTTGGTCCCAATTAACCTCAATTTCAATCCTAAACTCAAATTTAACTTTCATATGATCAATGTAAACCAAATCCAAGCCTAATTAACACATTCTTTGAGCTCAATTTTGATCCAAATCAAAACCCCAAATTTTAACCATATGACTTAATCCAACCAAATTGAACCCCATAGCCTACTCAATTTACCAAAATTTGGATCCTACATTATTCCTAATAATCCTAAATACCAAGTAGAATCCTTAATTGGCCTTGGTGAAACCTCAATTGCACTCAATTTTAATCCAAGTCCAAATATCCCTAAAAATGTCCCAAATTGGCTATGTCTCCAAATGCTTCCAAATTGAATGCCCTAACCCAAAAACTGACACCCAATTTATGTTGAAAAGTCTTCATGACATTCCTATAGACCACTTTTAACCACCAATTTGGACTTAGTCCAACTTTAGCCCAACCTAGACCCAATTCTAGTACAAGTCGCCCAAATTGACCAAAATCCCAAAATCCTTCAAATTGAGCTTCTAATTGAACTCAAAATTACTTCTATCCTTCACTAAAAACCTTCATGACAATCATATACACAATTTTAATCAATCAATTGAGCTCAAAGTCATGACAAGACTAACCCAAACCCAACTTTTAGCCATTTTGACCCAAATTAGACCTATACACCAAAATTGACTTTATCATCCTAAAGCCGCCAAATTAAGGTTTCCACAGCCACTAAGCACACCTTATTGACCTGGATAAACCCTCTTAAACCTTGACCTGGATCTGGATAAACCCTCTTAAACCACCCAAGTAAGCTATGGACCAAGGGTCCCCTAATTTAAGGAAACGTATCCCTTTTATGGGCTTTAACCAAATTATCTCCTGCATCATCACTTGCCATTGAGGATTAATCATAATTAGCCCTCCCATTGTCTCACCTGACCCTCTGGTCACCACCCCTAGCCCTGTCGATTGGGCTAGTGGCCAAAAAACTCTAAAATTGAGGGCCATCACCCCTAAGTCAAACTTAGTTTCAACCTTTGGGGCCATCTCACCATAAATAATCTTTAGAGGGTCTCAGCCCTCCACCTAAGCACTAATTTACACCTGAATTTAGGCCCTGAAAGCTACCCCAAATATTTTATTTAAAACCACCCTCTCATGGCCAAGACAGGAAGTGTGCCAAATCCTCAGGGAAACTCTATCCAATTGCACTCATACACTCTCCAAGAACTCCTAAGCTCGTTGCCACCATTTTCCCCTCACTGATCCCCACAGTGAAAGCCCAATTTTGAGCTCAAATTTCTTTCCAATGCCAGGATAGAATTCTTCATAGCTCCACAGTCCACCAAAACAAAATTGCTTGTGCACACACCATCGCTAGGGCAAGAGAAGTTGATTCCTCATAAATGCCCCCTCTCAAATAATCTCTAACCTAGCTCTAGAGCAACTCTTAAAATCCACTTTGATCGAATTCATACCTAGATAATTTATCAGGGCTTGAGACTTCATCTAGAGGTTCATTAGACCCAATCAAAGCTACCACAACCATCTGATTGAGGCCTCCCCTCTCAAAA
Source organism: Phalaenopsis equestris (assembly GCF_001263595.1). NCBI lineage: Eukaryota > Viridiplantae > Streptophyta > Magnoliopsida > Asparagales > Orchidaceae > Phalaenopsis > Phalaenopsis equestris. Next base: position 112,937 of record NW_018237255.1, on the reverse strand, counting down.
AATGGTAATGAGCTCTAACCCTTGAACCTCAATTATAAATCGAGCTTATTTTGATTCTCCATTTATAATGGCTTGATTTCATACTTAATTAACCATATCAATGTATTTGTCTTGAGTAGATGAAGGTTTAGAAACAAACCCCATGTGATTTTGTCGAGTCTAGCTCGAGATTTTAAGGTTTTAGTGTGAACGTCTTACGGGATAGGTCACTTGGGGATGATAAAAGAGAGACGTTCGATCGCGCGTGTATCCAGTGGATGGAGGAGAAAAAGCCAGATAAACTCTCAGTGCGAGAAGGCGGGCTGCATGGCATGCCAAGGTGGAAAGAACAGTGAGTGAGAGCGCATCGCGTGTAAGTTCGGAGCCGCTGTAGGTTGAGGTGGCGCTACGTGAAAAATATGGATTTTCTGAATTATTTTAAATACCTAAATATCAAAAATCCATATCTTTCTCTAGAAAAATTATAAAAATAAAAGAAAAATACCCTCTTGCTCAGTGAACAAAAGAGAATAATGTGGACTAAAAATAAAAATTATTTGGCAAACATATGATTTTTAATGAAATAAATACCCTCTATGGTATTTTAATTCTCCATGATTAAATATTGCTCACCATGGCTTGAAACTTTTCAGGTTCATTCTTCATCATAGAGGGGGTGTTCTCTGATTTTTCCAAGGTTAGAAAGCATCTCTATACTTCTATCCCTAATTTTTAATCTAGAGTGACCATTTTGGCTTTTTGTAATTACATAAACCAAAATATTACTTGGAAAGTTATGAGAATAATTTTGGTAGATTTCTTATGATCAGAGAAGTCTAGGAAAATTATTTTGATGCTTTGGATTACCTTGTGAATTTTTATGTGAATTTTTATATTTATTTATATTTAATTAAGTGCAAATATCTTGTATTAATTTATGTAAATTAAATACTTATAAAAAATTGACAAAATCAATCCGACATTGTTTATAAAAACCATGTCTATTCAATGCAGAAATTTGAAAATAACTTGGCTAAGTTTAAGTACTAAAGTTGATTTATAAAGAAACCTTATATTTTTGTCCAAAAATAATTATAATAAATTTAATACACTTGGAAAAATTATGAAAAGTAGTTTTCTGAGTTCCTTGTGATTAGGGGTACTTAGGAAAAATAAAAGTTATTTTTAGTAAAATACTTGATTTTTTAGCCTTATTTTGAGATTAAAATAATTAAAATAATTAAAAATCACAAAAATGTCAAAATATTTCAGAATGTGTCTAATTGTTCTTTGATCACTTGGGACTCATTAAAATATTTTTCCTAATTTTTTTTTAGTTAAACAAAGTTTTTTAAGGCTTAAAAGTGGATTTTTCTCATTTTCCCGCTAAATTAATTACAATAAATTAATTCAAAAGACCAAGAAATTTTGCCTAAGTATTTCCCTGACTTAGAGAAATTTCTAATAATTTTCTCATAAATAAAAAATTTATCTTGGGAAGCCAAATAAATTAATTTCTAGAAATCTTATTTTCTAAGCTTAAATAAATATTTAAATTAAATTAAATTAAATTTTGAGAGGTCCACATATTCTCCTTTAAACATTGTAATTACCTCATGGATATGACACTCTAAATGCTCAAAGTCATTTGAGTTGTGTTGAATGAGTTATGAGGTGAGTGCCCAGAGGGCAAAATATTCATTTTGGACTTTGGTGCCTTAATCAAAATTTAGGATTAACCAAGGGAAAATGGGTAATTTCGATCTTAATAAGCATGTTTGGGTGATTGAAATTTGGGTGATTGAAATTGTTTGGGTGATTGAAATACAATGGGATTAAAAGATAGAAACCCACTCACCACTTTTGCACAATGCCAACAAGATTATAAATCTTCTTATCATAACCCTCTTAACCTTCATGACTTGGAAATCAACTAAGATCAGACGATTCTTAAGTGATGGGTTTAAGTCGGAAAGATGGCGGAAAGATGGAAATTTTCTTTTCTTAAGCCCAAAGTTGAGGATGGTTTGACCATTTGATAAGAATACACATTGTTTTAATTAAAATTTTGATAATCACCATTTCACCTATCATGATTGTTACGGGCTTAGTAGTGACATAGGTTTGATGTCTAAACTCAATTGATCGAATTTAAAAAAATGATATGTTGGGTGATTAACATCTTTAAATACTACAAGCCTGACCTTGATTGTGGGCACCTAGTCTTTAAATGACCTAAACTTGCCTTACGGGCATCCACTCACATAACTCTTAAATGAAACATCAATTGATTAATCGAGTATATTATCCTTGGGATAATTAAACTGTCAAGTTTTATCGAGTAACGCGGTAGTCACACTTTAACCTCGGATGATTAATGGAACAATATGATAAGTCTAAAATGTATTCAAAATATTTCAAGAGATCTTCAAAGTGATCTGGGGTCATGCCTTGAGCATTTTGAAATCTATTGAACATTCTGAATATTGAACATTCTGAAGTTCTGAAGGATAAATTGAACTTGCCATATTTTGTTCCAAAATCAGTCATTAAGATCTTCGGAGATCATCTTCGGAGATCCAATAGAATCATAACTTGGGGTTAGGTAGCTAAACCTTCATCTGCTCATGCAATTTAAATTCCTTGCAAAATTATATACATTCCTTGCAAGTATTGACTCTTCAGGTGGTGGAACAAGAAGACTCGCCAAGTATGCTTTTACAGTTTACAGTACCGCTTTCTCTTTAACTTTCTGCACTGCACTTTTATAAACTTGCATGTTAAACAACGTTGTCACCCTACATGAAAACCAAAACTATTAGGATAGCCATGAAACCAAAACCAAAACTAAAAAAATCAATCAAGATAAAATTTACCGCCATAACATTCAAAATATATGACAACTCAAAATTTAATCACAAACAACACTAAATAACAATTGCAACTAAATTAAGATGTCTATATCGGGATGATTGGGAATCCCTCAAAGGAGGTAAACTTCGGTTGCTAACGAGTCTTTACACAGTTTAAATGAAAGTATTAAATGAAAGTATGGAACTCATTGAGTTGAGTTTTGTAAATTCATTTGGACTAAGTGAATCTTAAAGAAAATAGCAGTGTCGGAATAAGGGAACCGTAAGATTCTAACTGGTGTCGCTCTAATAAACTTTAATATGCCCCATAACATTTCATAACATTTAATGACCATAACCTAATGACCATAACCATAGGGACATTTTATTTGACATTATAACTTGACACATTAGAAAACTTAAGCTCGTCACGATAAGGAGCTTGAAGCTAGCATTGTGAGCAGTACGACCATCTTCAACAGCAAGAGGAGCTACAACATCATATCTATCCAGAATTAAACTACAAGCCATAGTACCTTGAGGTGATTCTCTTATGCAACGTAAATCCTCAACCTTTTCTTTAGGCCTTTATATAGCTCTGCTGTACAATATAAGCCCTAAGTCGTCTTAGGATTCCGAGGGTGTCGTTTGTTACGGCCTAAATCCTGACATCTTCCAGGCTTTTTGTTTGATTGTTTCACATGAACGTAAGCCCTAACTAATAAAATTGATAGGATGAAACATTCAAATACTTCTCTCAAAACTGAATCCAAACAATAGGATAGACTGGGAAGTCACTGAGGTTCTCCTCAGGTCTATGTCATCCTCTAATTCTTCCTCCTTTGGATTCTACAGTAAATGTTCCAAATTGAACAATTCCCCTTTCACACCTCTTTGTCCAATCTTGTTGAAAAGTTCTATCCTTTTGAACTCCTTGAATATAATATTCCCTAATTTTTATCTTGTTGAAGTAATATAAGACTTTCTATTTAAGCCCCAAATATTGATCCCATGAGGAAGGTCAAATATTTTTAAGCCCCAAATATTGATCCCATGAGGAAGGTTTAAATTTAAAATGATAAATTAACTAGGAAATTCACATAAATAAAATGAAATTATTATCACTAATTTCAAATGTTCGAGACATATCATAACTAAATTAGTAACTACTAGAAAAATTTAAATGCAAAGTTTAAAACAGTAACTACTAAACTGTGTTTATGTGATGAAGTTTTCTAGTATTAAAAAGCGTCTTTCCCACTACGATGAGTTTTCATAAAATGAGATGAGATAAATGGTTTAAATATGTATTGTGCCAAATAGGAACAATTTTAATTCTCTACCCTGATTTAGTGTTATAGAAGATTGTTGGCTAATCTCATATTTAGTTCCTAAAATTATGGCTAGGCTAGAAGGATACTGGCTCTCACTCTAGAGCTCCCACTTCCCTTCTCCTGAAGGCTAACGCTTGGTTTAACTCTTAACAGTACTTATTTGAAACTCTTTCTTAGCATTCTCAAAGAAAATCCCTTGTAGCCTCTCTTAAGAAATATAGGAAGAAGAAATCTCTCACTTCTCTCCCTCACCAAAACTCTTAGAGAAGAATTTACACTTAAACTCACCATAAAAACTCAAAAACATAAAGAAAACAAATGACTAATGGACTCTAAGTGGTTGTAGGGAATGTTGAATAGCGTGGAAGAGAGTGGAAAGCTGTTGAAGGGTGCAAAGGGGGGCTTTTCTGATCAATTTTTGCTCTAAATAGAGCCTAATGTCGGTTTTCCAATAGGTGCATCTAAAAACTCTTCAAAAAGCATCCAAATTTGTCGAATCTTCTAGAAACAAGACGTGCACCGACATTAGCGCTGTCGGTGCTAGTGGCCCGTGAATTAATTTTCTGCTCTTTATCAAATAGCATTGTCGGCGTTGTTTCTGGCGTTGTCAGTACTACTCCTGGCGCCATCAGTGCTACTCCTGGCACCATGGGTGTTGCTCCTGGCACCGTCAGCGCTGAGTATTTCTTCAAAAATCTCATTTCACATCATTTTGACTCCAAATTCCATCCTTTTTGCTTCAAGTCCTAAAGATCAACAACCTACAATAAAACTTAAAAAATACCTTCCTTTAAAGTGCAATATCATAAAAAATGAGCATAAAATATAGGTCTAATTATGCATGTATTTTTAGTGTATCAAAATCCCTCAAACTTAAATGTTGCTTGTTCTCAAGCAACTCCTTTGCTACATAAAAAATATGACTCATGACAAAGAATTTAACTTCTAGATTTTCATATTTTAGTCCACTAAATATAATATGATAACTTAAGAAAAATGTAAAATAACTCCAATTAATATTAAAGGTATACAAATATCTGGCAGTCATGTCTAAGATTTCTTATTCTCTATTCTTTTCAAGGAAAATTACAAATTTTTCATATTAAAGCCACTTAGAATATCCATATGAATAAGAATTTCGTGGAACTTTACTACTAAATATGGTAATAGTGAAATATAAGTTTAGAAAATGTTGACAAGCCTTCCTCTTTAAGTTTATTCAAGTGAAACCAATTTTTAATTAGGCATCCCCTCAAGCTTCTCCTCACATCTTTTTCTTTTCTTTCCTTTTCTTTTCTTTTCTTTTTAGGATCACTTTCAATCCTTTTTCTTTTCTTTTCTTTTCAGGATCATTTTCAATCCATTTTCTTTACTTTTATTTTCTCTTTTTTTATGTGAGGATTATTATATCTGGAGATTTTAAACTTCATTTAAACTTCATTATCTTCTTCTTAAAGTTAACAACTTTTCACATTCCTTCACTTTATAAATTTATACTAGCTTTAAGGATTTTTTATAAAGTTTTATTTTTTTTTCTTACATATATCTCTAAGATTTTTAATACTTTAAAGATACAAATTCCTTTTCTTACAATAGAAAAATATAGTCTTATTCTATCATATCGAATATCTTAATCTTTAAAATTAACTTTTATTATTGAAAATTTTTTACTTAAGTTTACTATATATTTAGAAACACAAATATTGTTATCTAAAGTTACCCTCTAGTACAATGGTCATGTTAAATTTAAAAATTGTGAAAATATAACTACTTGAGGACAAATAAAATTATGTTTCTTTTCTTTAAAAAGAATCTTTCTTTCCCCCCAAACTTAAATTTTTAAAAGATTTAGCCTGAAAAACTGAGAAAAAATAAGGGGTGAAAGAAAACATTTAATACATGAAGAAAAGACTTACCTGTTGAAGGTTCTGATTTTGAAACTTAGCTATGAAATATTGCAGGTGCTAATATGAAAAGATACAAGACTTAAAACATTGAATAACACATAATACATATAAAAATTTGTTGAGAAAGAGTTAACTACAAATACATTCAACAAAGTACTAAAAACTAACAACAGTACTAAATTGATTTCTAATGTAAAAATAGTTTCACAATCCTACTATTCACAATACAACGTAATATTTAAAATAAAGTACAACCAAACATAAACAAAACAAAATAATCAAATTAAAACATCACCAATCGTCATCTTCTTTTTCTTCCACGTCAAAGTTTTATTGTTGATACAGAGGAAAAATAAGGTGAGTAGGAAATTGAACTGAGTGGTCATGTATCTGACCATCACATCATCATAAGCAGCATCATATTCAAACTTCTGCCTTGTCAAATCATCATATCATCATCATCATTGTGTGCATTTCTAGCCTCCATATTTTCCATCAACTTTCCATTCTCAAGATATCTCCCTGTTGGATCATCATCTACTAAATAAGTCCCTGGAGAGTAGGGGTACTAGAAGTAGAAGAAATATCCCTACTCCTACTTCTAGATCTCCATCTAACATGAGATTCATAAGTCTTAATATTGGCATGCCTACTAGGTTTTAGAGGTTCAATCCTCTCCTCATCCATTCTAAAATCAACTCCAGTCTGTTCACATAGTGTGAAGATTGGGGCACGGTGTGCTAAACCACCAGTAGTCTCTCCCAAAACAATAGAACAAATGTTTTTTATAAATAATAGAGCCTACATCTATCCTTCTCATCTGCTGGATATAGAAGTTCAACATGAATCTTTCCCTTGTATCCTCACTGTGATGTTTTTTTGGTATCATTCTAGTAGAAATAAAGTAGTGTCAGACCTTAAATACTACATTTAACATAGAAAGAGGGAAGTTTACCTTAACATCATTCTTCACCTTCCAAGCTCCTCTTCCATTAGTAAGAAATGAAATAACTTCATCTAACACCTCATTTGTAGCAGAAGATGCTTTGTACTGGCAGCTATACACATCCTCTAACTGATAAAATTCATTAATTCTACTTGGAGTAAATTCCACCATTTTCCCACAAACAAACACGTAGTCTTTAGAAGTTTCCCTAAAGTTGGCATAGCAATGAATACACCAATAATAGCCTCAACAATGAAGTAACAGAAATTCTCCCATTATCGAGTAACAATCAATCTCTCGACTTAACCACCCGGATTTTTGAAAGCTTGGTCCTGAATTACTTTCTTTGCTGTAAGTAGAATATTGCAACAAATGTTAGCTTCGTAATTGATAAATTTTTTATCATCAAAATTTACTTTCCTCATTCCCTTGCTCATTCTCGGTGCCATGGCAATCTAATAAAATTTGGTAAAATCCAAATAAATTCCCAAAAAATTCCAAAAATCACAATGTGAGACGTTTCAAACTTAAATCTACTAAGTAAGATTTCTTCACTAAAGGATTTTCTCAAAATCTTCTAAAAAAATTTCAAAATTTTGAATCTCAGCATCAAAATTTCAAAATTTTGAATCTCAGCAATGTAAGATAAATCCTTGGTGAAAATAAAAAAATTTGAGTTCAAAGTGTAGCTCTTACCTAGAGAAGATGAAATCCAAACTTCTTATGGCTTAAAATCGCCTCAAATCAAAGCAACAGTAAGCCCTAGGTGCAAAAACTGGAGGTTGAAGGTGACCAAAAGGGTAAAAATGGTGTTTTTACTGTGCAAATCACGCATTTTAAGGGGTTTGGGGATTTTTGGATCGAGGGCGCAGTCGGCACTCATGCTGGTGCCATCGGCACCGGTGGCCAAACATTCTCTTTTTTAATTTCCGTAATTTTCAACTTTCTTTCAATTCACTCCAAAATCTATTTACTCTTTTTAAACACTAATTTTCATCTTAAAATAATTCACAAACAAGCATTTTCACAATTAACACTAAACTAACTTTTATATATGAAAATACATTTTTTACAAATACATTTTTCTAATCACACTTTCATAGAGATCTAAAACAAAGTAAAGTAAAGTAAAGTAAATCCACACAATCACATTAAAAACACAGTAACTTTAAAATAGTAGAGTGTTCAACTTTTTAAATTATTCTACTTCATCTTCAGTACTTTTTTCTCCTCTAATATCTCCCATAGACTGATAATGTCTCCCATAGACTGACCATAGACTGATAATGGACGTACAAATTGTAGAAGGGTCGGTACGGGAATTGATCAGTCAAATTTTCATTGATCCATCCATTTTTTTTAAACATATGCACCAATCCTGCTTCAATTGTTTTAGTATGGTCAAAGTTCTCCTTCATCCTCCAATCTAGGTGATAAAAAACATAGTTAAGATTTCCTATTGCATTTGTAATACTCTGAAGTTCTCTTTCTATTATCTTCATTTTCTTCTTCAAAGTTACTGAACTTCCAACTGTTTGTGGCATTAATGGTGTTGAAGCATGTGATGCATGATCCAAGATAACATCTAATGCTTCATTTCCTTTCCCAATATAATTGTGATCAATAAGAATCATGGGATCCCAGGGTAATAATACTTTCTCTCAACTTTCATATGGCACTTGAGATTGACTGCAAATTAATGAAATTGTAGAAGGATGTCCCAGTCCATATATAGGCCCATTCATAATAATACCCATAATAGATTTGAAAAGAATTGATCCCACATCAATGGGCTTTTCCATTTGAATGGAATAATTTAAAATGACACTTTCTTTTGTAACTCTACTAATCTTCTCGGTAGGGAGTAATTTTGCAAATATGAATGAATGCCATTGTTTTGATATTGGATTAAGCAGTGAAGAGGAGAAACTAACATATCTCTCATCTCTGATTTCCCAATTATCATTTTCATCCGTCAAAAAGTTATATACATCTTACATCATATCTCTTGTTGGGATAAAATTCATATAATGACCGATTGGAAAGTTTTCTATCATATACAAATCATTAATTTGAGCCGGATTAAACGGTACAACTTTACCTCAAACGAAGACAACTCCTTGATACATCTTACATCATATCTCTTGTTGGGATAAAATTCATATAATGACCGATTGGAAAGTTTTCTATCATATACAAATCATTAATTTGAGCCGGATTAAACGGTACAACTTTACCTCAAACGAAGACAACTCCTTGAGTAATTCCATGTAAATTAGCATAGAATTCCTTTACTACTGGTACAACAACTGTAGCGATAGTGTAGCGTAGAACTTTTCAATGTCTCTATATAATGATTTTATCAATCTGAGAACTTGGATTAATCAATCCATGATTAACGAAGCCTCTCTCCTTGATAATTCCCTTTTTCATAATGAATTTGTTGTATAATCTCTGAGTGTCAAAACTGATAAACATTCTTCTATTGAAAAGTTCATACATGGAAGTATTTCTAGAATTGAAAGCCATGGATTTCAAAATTTGGAAGTTTTTGGTAGTCCAAGGCAGTTTTTAGGCCTTTAAAAACACCTCTTAGCGATTATTTTGATATGCAATCCTGCCAAAGTCTGCCAAATTCATTTATAACTGCACAAACTACTCTCGGTGCTCTCAATGGCCTTGTCGGTGCCATGGCCCGTGTAGATGGGCACCATCAGCGCCCATTGTGGCACTGCCGGCGCCAGAGACGAAAATTGCGGCTATAATTTTTTTTTTCAATTCAGTTCCAAAATTTTTATCAAATACCAATATTGACAACATATTCATATAAGACTCCAACTTACATGAAAAGTTCTTCACAACACAAATAAAAAATCAAGTCAATTACATATATATATAAATATTGTCTCCCACAAAGCTCTTTGTTTAACATTGTCAGCTCGATGTACCATTGTTTATTAAGGATGACTAAACATCAAAATTTCTTTAAATTGTGGCATGTGTCCTTCAGAATAATGTTTCAATCGATGTCCATTAACTTTAAATATCTTTCTAGTTTTAGGATCCTTAATATCAACAGTTCTATAATGATAGACTTTAATCATTTTAAATGGGCCTAACCATATGGATTTCAATTTTTCTGGAAATAATCTCAATCTTGTATTATATTAAAACTTCTTATCCAGGTTCAAACTTCTTTTTAATAATCTCCTGATCATGCCATATTTTAATTTTCTCTTTATAGATTTTTGCATTATCATATACTTCATTTCTAATCTCCTCAAGTTCATCGAGTTACAATAATCTTTTCTCACCAGCATCTTTTAGATTAAAATTAAATTCCTTAATAGCCCAAAATGCTTTATGCTCAAATTCTAGTGGTAAGTGGCATGTTTTTCCAATAAGAAGTCTATATGGGGACATTCCAATAGAAGTGTTATAAGCAGGTTTGTATGCCCATAATGCAATATGTAATCTAGCAGACCAATCCAATTTATAGGGATTTAAAACTTTTTCTAAAATTAGTTTTATTTCATGATTGATGTCTCTGCTTGACCGCTAGTCTGAGAATGATAAGCAGTAGAGCATCTATGCAAAATATCATAATTTTTAATCAATTTCTCGATTATCTTATTCCTAAAATAGGATCATCCATCTGTAATAATTACTCTCAACATTCCATATCTTTATAAAAATATTTTTATTTAGAAATTTAGAAACACTTCTAGCTTGACATTTAGGTACGCAAGAGCTTCAATCCATTTGGACATATAATGAACATCGAGTAATATATATAAATTTTCAAATGAAGGCATAAATGGCCCCAAAAAATCAAATCCCCACACATCAAAAATTTCAATTTCCAATGTGTAATTTAGAGGCATTTCATTTCTTCTAAAAATATTTCCTCTTCTAAAAATATTTCTAAAAATATTTCCTACTCGCTAACATCGATTGCATGTTTTAATATATTTATTAACACCTCTAAAAAGAGTAGACCAATAAAATCCAGCTTGCAAAATTTTATATGCAGTTCTATTTATTTTGAAATGTCCTCCAAATTCAGAATCTTGAAATCATTCTATTATTTTTTGAGTTTCTTTATAAGTCACACACCTCCTAATAATTAGATCTTTACATTGCTTATATAAATATGGGTCATCCCAAAAATAGAATTTTGAATCATATATAAATTTTTTTAATTTTTTATTCTTAATATCTGGTGGTAGAATATCACTTATAATATAATTTACTATATCGACATACGAAGGTATATTCATTTCATCAATATTATATAATTGTTCATCAGGGAAATTTTCTAAAATTTCATTTGCAAAATTAGTTAATATTGCTTTTTCTAGTCTAGACAAATGATGAGCTATTTGGTTATCATTTCCCTTTCAATCAACTACATTAAAATCAAACTCTAGTAATAGAAGTATCCATCTAATTAATCATGGTTTAACATCCTTCTTTTGCACAAGTATTTGATAGTAGAATGATCTGCATGCACTATACATTTGGTTCCAATCAATTAAGGTCTAAATTTATCAAAGGTGTAGACAATATATAATAACTCTCTTTCAGTAGTAGTGTAATTAATTTGAGTATCATTTATTTGAGTTGTAATTAATTTGAGTATCATTTAGAGTTTTACTAGCATAATATGTTACTTTAAAAACTTTGTTGTGCCTTATCCTAAAACATCTTCAATAGCATAATCACTAGCATCACACTTTATTTCAAACGATTTCTCCCAATCAGGTGAAATTATTATAGGTGCAGTGATTAAATTTTATTCCAATAATTCAAATGACTTTATGCATTCTTTATGCATTCCTCATTATTATGCATTCCTCATTATAATCAAATTTTGTATCTTTCTCTAAAAGTTGGCATAATGGCTTAGTTGTTTTTGAAATTTTTTTTTGTAATGCCTGTAGGAACCAGCATGTCCTAGAAAACTTCTTACCCCTCTAACCGTAGTATGAGGTTGTAATTTTTCAACAACTTGAATTTTAGCAGGATCTACTTCCATGCCTTTTTCAAAAATTTTATGCCCAAGTACAATTCCTCCTGTGACCATAAATCGAGAATTTTCCCAATTTAGTACTAGGCTGATTTTTTTACATAAATCCATAAGCTTTTCTAATTTATCCAAGCATAATTCAAATGAAGTCCCAAATACATAGAATTCAACCATAAATACTTCCATTCCATGTTCAATCAAATTACTAAAAATAGATAGCATACATATTCAAAATGTCGCAGTGCATTGCATTGTCCAAAAGACATTCTACGAAAAGAAAATGTTCCATAAAGGCTTGTAAATGTTGTTTTCTCTTGATCCTTAAAAGCAATTAAAATTTGATGATACCTGGTATATCCATCTAAAAAGCAGTAATATTTGTTTCCAACTAATCTATCCAATATTTGGTATAGAAAGGGTAAAGGAAAGTGATCTTTCCTTGTGGCTATATTAATTTTCTATAGTCTATAAAAATTCGCCAACTAGTAACTTGCCTTATTGGAATTAATTCCTTTTTCTCATTTACTTCAATGATCACTCCTCCTTTCTTTGGAACACAGTGAATTGGACTCACCTAAGCACTGTGTAAAATAGGATATATAATTCCAGCATCTAACCGTTTTAAGATTTGTTTTTTAACAACTTCTTTCAACATTGTGTTTAATCTCCTCTGAGGATCAGTTTTAGGTTTGTATTGTTCATATAATAGAATTATGTGCATACAAATTGAAGGACTAATTCCTTTAATATCTGCTAAAGTCCATATAAGAGACTTTTTTATATCTTTTCAACATTTTTATTAATTTTTGTTCTTGAATTTCAGTTAACTCAGAAGATACAATAATAAACAATGCAGATGAATCTCCTAAAAAGACATATTGTAAATGGGAAGGTAATACTTTTAGTTCAATTCTACGTGGTTTAACACTTGAATGAATACAATTATTATTATTATTTTCCAACAAATCTAAATTTTCAAAATTTTCCTAAATATAATCTAAATTCTTGTTTTTTTTTCATTCTCATTCTCACAATATTCTTCTTGCCTTAATTTTTTGTCAAACACTTCCTTAAATTGCTCATTACTCAGATAATCAGTAACTTCCATCCTAAAACATTAATTATCTTTTTCTATTGCTGGATATTTCATAGCTTTTGCAATATTTAATGTTACTGCTTGATCATTAACTCTCATTATTAATTCTCCTTTTATTACACCTATCACATATCTCCTTATTAGAAGAAATGGTCTTCCTAAAATAATAGGAATCTCTTTATCTTCCTCCATTTCTAATATTATAAAGTCTACAGGAAAAATAAATTTATCCACTTTTACTAATACATCTTCTATAACTCATTTAGGATAAGTTCTTACTCAATTAGCTAACTAAAGAGTTACAGTAAACGAGGAAATCTCTCCCAAATATAAACATTTAAAAATTGATAGAGGCATAAGATTGATACTCGCTCCTAAATCACATAAGGCTTCTTCAAAAATTTTTTTACCAATTGCATAAGGTATAGTAAAACTACCAGGATCTTCTAACTTTTTAGGAAGCATTTTCTAAATAATAGTGCTATACTCTTCACTGAGTGCAACGGTTTCATGATCTACAAATTCCTTTTCTTGTTTAGTATATCTTTCATAAATTTCACATAACTTGGCAATTTTCCCAAAGCCTGAATGAAAGGAATTTTTATCGTTAACTTTTTTAAGGGTTTCCAAAAATTTTGTAAATTGTTTGCCTTTATTATTTTGATTCAATCGTTGAGGAAACAGAGGTAGTGGTTTTTCTAAAGAAACTTATATTTGTTCATTTTCATTATGGTCGCTTTCAATCTCTTCCTTCTGTTCATCAACTTTAGTTTCTCTTTGGATTCTTGTTTTAACTTCTTTTCCACTTCATAATTAAATAGCTTTAATTTTCTCCTTATTTTGATCGTTTGGATTAACTTCCACATTACTCGAAAGATTTCCTGAAGGTCAGTTACTAAGTGCGGTAACAATATGTACTAGATGATTTTCAATATTTCTAATAGCAACCCCTTGATTTTATATTTGATTTCTTATATTTGATTTCTTTTATATTTGATTTCTTATATTCAACATTACTTCTTCCATCATCAACTTCTTTTCCTTAACTTGTGGTTTAGGGTTAGAGTTAAATCCAGGAGGATAAAAGGTTGATAATTAAGATTTCCTTGGTTATTAAAATTTTTTGAGGGGTTCACCAAATTTTTATAATTATTCAAACTAAAATTAGGGTGATTTTTCCATCCAGGATTATAATAATTAGAATAGGGATTGTTATTTTGATTATTTATAACATTCAAAGTTTCATAAGATGATTGAGTATCAATTATCTACCCTAGTGAATTTTCCTCTAATACAGGTGGTATTTGAGAATATTTCACTCTAATTTGATCAATATGTTTCAATATAAAAGTAATTTGAGATGCTAAATAGACATTACATCAGAGTCATGAATACTAGCTACTCTCTTAGGATTTACCCGTTTAGAGGGCCATTGAAAATTTTTAGTAGCCATTTCTTCTATTAAAGAGTATGCTTCATCAAAAGGTTTTGACATTAGAGATCCTTCTACAACAACATCTATAATAGATCTAAGTGATCCTAATAATCCATTGTAAGAAGTTTGAATTATTAACCAATCTGGTAAAACATGGTGTGGAAATTTTTTAAGGAGATACTTAAATCTTTCCTAGGCATCTTATATTGATTCCCCTTCAAACTGACAAAAAGACGTAATATCATTTCTAAGCTTAGCAGTTTTCGAGGGTGGAAAACATTTAACCAAAAGTTTTTGTGATAGTTCTCCCCAAGTTATGATAGATTCAGGTGCTAATGAATTTAACCAAGCTTTAGCTTTATCTCTTAATGAAAAAGGAAAAAGTCAAAGCCTAACAACATCATTAGACACTCCATCATATTTAAAAGTAGCACATATTTCAGGAAAACTAGCAAGATGTAAGTTAGGATCTTCAGTAGGTGTTCCTCCAAACTGATTATTTTGTACAATTTGGATAATGGGAGGTTTAAGCTCAAATGAATTAGCAACAACATCACGATTTTGAATAGTTGACTGAAGTTCAATTGCTGTAGGATTATCATAATCTTTTAAAGGACTTTGACAATTTTCATTTATTTGATTATCTAAGTTATTTGCCATTTCGTTCAAATTTTTAATTTATTTTTTTTTTGTTTTCAAATTTTTCCAATATTTTATTCTAATTCATATATATATTGGATTTTTGATTTTATATATTTTTTGATTTTTTATATTTTATCTTTAAATTTCCTAATTTACCAAATCTATTTAATTTACGTTTACCTTCCCCGGCAACGACGCCAAAAACTTGATCTCCTAGTGTGTGTTCTTTTTCTAAGTGTTTTGTGTAAATTTAACTCCCCGGCAACGGTGCCAAAAACTTGATCCCCAAAAATATAGTTTCGTAAAAATTATAAAGTTGACTGCTCTTTACAACAGTGCCAAAAAGTTGATGTGATATTTTATGAATAAGAACATTAAGCACTTAACATAGGAATTCTACGTAAGTATACGTATCGTTATCAATTAATATAAGACTTTCTATTTAAGCCCCAAATATTCCCCAAATATTAATCCCATAATATTAATCCCATGAGGAAGGTTTAAATTAGAAATGATAAATTAACTAGGAAATTCACAGAACTAAAACAAAATTACTGTAACTAATTTTGAATGTTTGAGGTACTATCAGAACTAAATTATTAACTACTAGCAGAATTTAGATGCAAAGTTTAAAACAATAACTACTAAACTATTTTTATGTGATGAAGTTTTCTAGTATGAAAAGACATCTTTCCCACTACAATGAGTTTTTGGTAAAATAAGACGAGATAAATGGTTTAAATATGTTTTGTACCAAATAAGAGCAGTTTTAATTCTCTCCCCTGATTCAGTGTTCCTGATACAGTGCATAGAAAATCATTAGCTTAATCTCAGGTTTAGTCCCTAAATCTATGGCTAATCTTTGGTTAGGCTGGGAGGATACTGGCTCTCACTCCAGAGCTTCCACTTCTCTTCCCCTGAAGGCTAACGCTTGCTTTAGTTCTTAAACACCAAGACCAAATTGAGGATTTTAGTCTGTCACCCTAAAATCTCCAAATCTATACCCAACAATGTATATTTCTCTATTTCCTTGTACTTAACTCCATGAACAAAATACTCTTTTATAGAATTAAATGTGATTCTAACTCTGTTGTAGAACTCATACTCTATTTCCCAGATCATATATTTCACAACATAATTTTGCAATTCAATTGGTCAGATAAAAAATTAATTAAGAACTGAGTTGAAAAATGATTACAATTTATTTTATATTTTAACATTGGCCCATCTAAATTATCCCTTCATTTCACAATATCTGAGAGCAGGGAGAAAGATAAGGGAAACTACTCATACTTCATGAGAAAGATACAACAAAACACAAATTTTATATATAAAAGAAAGTTCATACAAAAATAATAAACAAACAATATTTATCTGAACTCTTTCTCAAAGAAAATCCCTTGTAGCTTCTCGTAGAAAATGTAGGAAAAGGAAATCTCTCACTTTTCTCCCTTTCCAACACTCTTAGAGAAAAAATCACACTTAAACTCACCACAAAAACTCAAAATTATAAAGAAAAAAAAAAGACTAATGGTGTGGAATGTCGTGGAATGATGTAAAGTGGCAATGAGGAATTGAAGAGATGTGAAGGGGGGCTTTTTCTGATCAATTTTGGCTACAAATAGATCCTAGGTTTGGTTCTCCAATAGGTGCATCCCAAAACTCTTCAAAAATTTTCAAAATTTGTCTAATCTTCTAGAAACAGGGTCAGCACTGACAATGGCACCATCGACGCCCATTTCGGTGTCGTTGGCGCTAGTGGCCAACAAATTAAATTTGTCTTCTATGTCAAATGGCACAATTGGAGCCCATTCTAGCAGCGTCAGAGCCCATTCTGGCTCCGTCGGCACTGAACTTATTTTCAAAATCTCTATTTTAACTTTAAATTTCATCCTTTTCCTTCCTTTTTACTCCAAGTCCTAAAAATTAACAACCTGCAATAAAACATAAAAATTACATTCCATTAAAGTGAAATATCACCAAAAATGAGTATAAAATATGGGTCCAAAAATGCATATATTTTTGGTGTATCAATTATCTCCCTATGGAATACGGTAGAGAGTCACACTAGGAATCTGCTCAAGTAGCTTCATTGTATACTAATGATATTCTTCTAATCTTGGCTTCAAAATCTTATATTGTGCAGCAACTTGTTGGATAAAAAATTGAGAGTGACCATAGATGGCAATATTTGGTATATCCATTGAAATTGCCTACTTCAAACCGGTGATTAACACTTCATATTTTGCTTCATTTTTGGTGCACGAATCTTTCAGGTGATAGGAGAATCTCAGCATGCCCTAATCTGGCATGATGAAAATTATACCAATACCTGCTTTGCTTGGTATAACTGTCCCTGATCCTTTATCTTTCTAGCTAATGAAGATCCATCAAAGTACATTTACCAATGTTTGGGAATGGATGGCTCTACTTGTAATATTTGTTTATTTAACAATTCATCGTTGAGTTGGGACCTAGATGGAAGTGGGTGTGCTGGGAGAAAATCTGCTAAAATTTATCCCTTGATAGCACGGAGGGGAACAAATATTATATCACATTACAATAAAATCATTGACCACCTTGCTAAATGTCTGGAAAGTGTTGGTCGGGTCATCAAATATTGCAACAAATTAACTTTTGAAATAAGGGTAATCTTGTGAGAAAGCATTTAGTTCTAAGCTTTTGGCGGTGAAAATTAAATCTAGATAATGCTTCTCAATAGCCATATACCTTATCTCCGTCGGTACTAACGGTGACTCAAGTAATAAAGTGTATTTTCCTTGCCCTAATAATTGACTTGGGCTAACAGAGCTCCAAGATAGTCATCTAAGGCCGCGGTATAAAGTATCAACAGTTTTCCCAGTATAGGGGCTACCAAAACAAGAGGTGTCATTAATTATTTCTTAACGTTCTCAAAGGCCTGCTGACTTTTCTCTTCCCAAATGAATTTGGCGTCCTTTTTAATTAAAGTGGAGAAGGGCTGATACATACCTGAAAGATTAGAAATAAAGTGTCTCAGATATGCAAACTTTCCCTGGAAGGAATGTAGTTGGTTTAAGGTTTTGGGAGGATGCATTTCCAAGATAGCTTAATCTTATCCAGGTCAATCTTGACTCCCTGATGACGGACAAAGAATCATAGAAAATTCCTAGAGGTGATGCCGAAGGCGCACTTTAATGGATTCATCTTAAGATTATATTGTCGTAGTCATTGGAACACGTTCCTCAAATAGTATAAATGATGTATTTTTTTTTTTTACTTTTCATGACCAAATCATCCACATAACACTCCACTTGATTGTGAATGATGTCGTCAAAGATCTTTATCATTGTTCGTTGATATGTCGCTAGTATTCTTTAACCCAAATGACATTACTATGTAGCAAAAGATCCTGATCAGTGTTTTGAATCTTGTAAATGCTACATCTTCTGGAGTCATCTTGATTTGATTGTATCCTAAAGATCCATCCATGAAGGAGAAAATCTCATGTGTCGAAGCGATGTCCACCATCATTTCTAGAATCAGAAACGAGAATTCATTTTTTGGATACACTTTATTTAAATCCCTCAAGTCAACATAAACACAGATCTTTCCATATTTTTTCTTAACTGGCACAACGTTGGCTAACCATCTCTTCTCTTTCAAAGTTAGTATCTATTAACTTCTTCACCTCGACAATGACTTGCTGCTCTATCTCAATGTGCATCCTTATGGGAACCTACTTCACTGGGTTATATCTTTGTCTATCTTGAGCTTATGAACTATAAATTCTGCTGACAGCCCTGACATTTCATCATAAATCTAGGTCAAGCAGTCTTTGAATTCTAATAATAACTTTATTAGCTCTGTGGACTTCCTTGTCGAGTAAGGAACTTATGAAGGTTGGTCAGGGCTACTACTTTGTCCCGAGATTGAATTCTTTGAATTCATCAATTGTTGATTTAATTTCTTCCTCAAATTCTTGCAGAGTGTCCTCTATCAGCTTATCAGTTGAGTCATCCTCTAGATTGAGGCAATCCTCTTCTAACTTGCTAGTAATAACCATGTAAAATTATGAATCATCGATTGGTTCTACTGTACCAAATCTGAGACCTTCTTTTCAATTGGGAGTTTGATTTTTAACATTCCATAATTTGCAAAAAGTTGTAATTTATCTTTTAGCATTTTTTTTGGAAAATATCCCTATTGAATCAACTTTTGTGCACAAAAAGAAAAGTAACCAAAAGGTAATTCCATTAATTCATTAGAATCCTCTTTTAAATTTACATGATTCTTAAGATTAGTAGAAGTAGAAGCACGATAAAATTTGATCAGCTTTGAACCAGTGCTACGGACTTCCTTGACCTCTAAACTCTCGACCTTTTGAGGGCAAATCAGAGTAAAGGTCATGGCGTTCACATAGTGGTTTATCCGATCATACATTGTCTCATAATCACTTTTCTCCAAATCTTCCAAGGATATCTCGTAATATGTTTTCTTCTATTTTATTGTCATCATTTACTCCTTGGAACTCTCTTCAGCATTAATATTGCCGGTCGGCTTAGTCCGTTCAACAATCATACTGGCCCTTCCTCGTCCACATCCCCATCCTCGGTCTCGAGTATATATGCTAAAAGAACCTCTACCACCTAGGTATGAAGAGATGATAGTAGATAGTCGAAGGGAGTTGAACAGCCTCTTCTTTGTGATACCTCTGAATCTTCCACTTTGTTTGCAGGAATTTCACAAGAGAATGCAGTTTCCATTAGAAGTGCGTAGTAAGCGGCGTTTTCAGGAATGTCAACTTCATAAACTGAAAACTGTTGAAAATCTCCCTTGATCTCCCTTGATGCAATGCGATGCAATGCTCTTGTCCTTCTTTATAATACTTAATGCATTGGTGTAGAGATGATGGAACCATGTTGTGTTCTTGAATCCATGGTCGACCCAGTAGACTATTAAAAGAGGTCTCATCATCGATGATATGGAACTTGGCAGTTTTTACTAATTCTCTAATTTTCATAAGCAGTGTAATTGATTCGAGGGCTCTATCTTCTTTCTAATTAAATCTTTTTTACATCATTTTATTGGCTATAAGCTCTTGAGTTTAAATATCCAAATATGCTAAAGTCCGTAGGCTCATCAAGTTGAGTGATGCTCTAGGATATACTAAAACTCTAGATAGTATGAATCTGCCGACGTTAACGGAGATATAGAGTGGTATGTTAAGGTCAGCGATACCAAGTAGCAAGTCTTCATCTGTAAAGGTTACCCCAAGCTTCTCCTTTAATGAGAAAACTTCTTCTGAGGATGTGCTGGCCAATTAGGCTAAGCAAATATTTGGGTCAAGGAAAGCTAGAACTAGAGACTCCCTCATCTTCTTTGACAAGATTAGAGCGTCATAGATGCTTAGTTTGGCCTGAAACTTCCTAAGATGAGCTAGAACATTATAATTCACATTATATAACCCTCCAACCTTTACTTGGTTATGTGTTTATTCCACTAGCGGGGGCGGAGGTAAGTCTTCTCGGGTTATTATTTGCTTTCCTTTATCTCCCGGAGCTGTTCTCGAGGGTAATACCTTCCCGCTCATTAAGTCCACTTATGTAATTTCTTTTCTTTAAGATATTGAAGGCAAAAATTCTAGTGTTTCTTCTTATTCAGAAAGATCCAAGTTGATAGCAAGTGGTGCATCGTGGCACTTGAGGATTGGTTCCTCACTCCCAGCGCTATCACGATAGACATTGTCGATGTCTTATTGAATCTTGATAACGGGTTCATCAGACTTAGGTACGATTTGAGGATCGGTTTGGGAATCAAGATCAAAGTTAGATTGAGCAAAATAAGTTACTTCATCACTAGAAATAGTTAAAACGTAGCTGAATCATAATCATTATATTCATAAGACCCGAGAGGGGCAAAAAGATAATCATGCATGTTCAGGGGTTCGAGTATCTTCTTCCCCGAATCCAACACAACCAATCTAACAGAGGCAGCCCCTATCCTACCCCCCATGCTATCAGTCTCTGTGATGACATTCTTCTTTTTCTCCTTTGATAGTGGCAGATCTTTTGGCCAAATTTCTACTTATGGCTTAGTAGGACGAAGACTCTGAATGACAACTTGTGCTGATATATTTTTAATTTGGTTCAGTATTTTCTTGGATGTTTTTCTTTAAACTGTACTCCATCCATCTTTATCTGAATAGGGATCTATCAGGGTGATTGGATCAGCCAAAATCATATTTACAGAACCTCTTTCAGGTTCTTTTAAATAATAATTTGGGATTGTTATATTCCCCTCTTTAAGATTTCTCTCAAGCCAATCCTTGAAGACGAAACATTCCTCTATAGTATGTCTAAGCATCTTGTGCTATGGGAAATAATTGGGCTGATCTTTCCTGTCAACTTCCTTAAGTTTCCTTGGATCTGGTAAGATAAACTCAGACACTTTCATTAAACTTCTGAACATTTTGCGTACAGCTTCTTTGAAGGAACATAGTACCTTCTTTCATTCTGAAATGATCATACCCTTCTTATTCTCTATTCGGTATGATCCTTCTTAATGCGACTGCTAGCTAGATTTTCCATACTGTTGTGTCAGTTGAGCATGCTGTGATAATGTCTAGGAACCTTGACGAGAATGCTATGCTTGTATTTTCATTGGCTGCCTTCCCTTATCGACCATTGCTACTGTCCCGGACTTCTTCTTGAATATTCAGGTTGCTCTAGTATTTTTTGATTTCTCCTGGGAATCTAAATGTTTAACTTCCTCTTGCAGATTACCAGCTTTGCTGAGTAGCTTCTTGAAGGATTTAATGGTGAGTCCCTTGAGGATGAAAGTTACTAGCCCATGAATGCTTTTAAGTAAGATCTCAATTGCATGATGTTCCTTCAACTATGGTTCACATTTCAAGTTAAGGTTTCTCCACCTCAAAATGTAATCTACTAAGGTCTCGTTAGACTTATATGGTGGCAATTGGAACTCGCCATCTGCAGTCTTCGCCAATTCTTGTTCGTGCCCTCATTTCGTCATATCTATTATCGATCAGGACGTTGGATTCGCCACTCTGTTTATCTATCTTATTGCCTTATTTTTCCAATTTACCTTAATCTTTTAGATCAAGTAAAGGATCCTCAAGTATTAAAGGAATTAGGAAAAAGGGAAAAGGTAAATGATAGAAAACAAGAGAAATGTTGGGTGGTAAACTTATAGAGAAGACTCTAGAATGCCAAAATCTCATATAAGGATAACCACATAAATAGTCTGAAAACCAGAGATTTAGGTTGATCACCTATTCTGAATTTTTAATTTTCCTGTAGGAGCAAGCTCCTATAGTTAATTACATCTTAGGCAATTCTAGATTTACCTCATAAAACTCCTGATTCTCTTTAACACTCATTCTTCCTAAAATGTCAAGATTAAGGAAAGAAACATCAAATGTTTTATTCCTGGGGTAATAGATGCCTAAGAATCTGATTCTACCCTAAAGGTTTTGTTTTGTTTGTTCATGTTATGTCATGTTGTTTTGTTTTTGTTTTTGTCATTTTAGTTTTGTTTAGTCATTTTGTTGTTTTATATTTGTCATGTCAATTTTTGTGTTCATGGATGTCAATTTTTGTTCATGGCTATCCTAAAAGTTCTGGTTTTGTGGCTATCCTAAAAGTTTTGGTTTTGTGTTATGTCATGAAATTTTGTTTATGTCATTTTATTTGATTTTGTTTGTTTTTGCCTGGTTTTATTATCTTTAAATTCCGCTTTTGAATGTCTTCCTGCAAAACAGCTTTAGCACGACCCATAACATGTAAAGGAAATATAGAGAGAAATTTTGTTTTCATGACTTCAATAAACCTGCAAAAGAGAACACGATTAACATAAAACCATGTTGTCAGATTTATCAATTTTAGATGTTCATTTAAGTGGTTGAATAATTTTTAAACCACCCGATCAAGATATCTATGGCTCTGCGTCCCAGGGCCATGAAGTATTCAGATTTACTTAGTCTGAAAGGTGTTTAAACCAGGACCAGAAGATTCTTGTCAGCAACCATAATTTACGTCGTCCAAAAAATCTTTAAAAATATGAACACAGATGTTCAAGTTGTGTTTTAATGTCTTTTAAGATGAATTTTATGTTATTTATGTCGGTGAGTTAAATTTTTATCATGTCATTTATGTTAGGTCATATGTCAATTAGACCTAAAAGATTTTTATTGAAACCTAAAATTTAGGTTTAATCTCAGTGA
Organism: Phalaenopsis equestris; assembly: GCF_001263595.1. Taxonomy (NCBI): domain Eukaryota; kingdom Viridiplantae; phylum Streptophyta; class Magnoliopsida; order Asparagales; family Orchidaceae; genus Phalaenopsis; species Phalaenopsis equestris. The sequence goes on along the minus strand of NW_018237255.1, from coordinate 89,493 downwards.
AACTGAAGATGATTCAGGTTTAATGTCAGTGAAACTGAAGATGATTCAGGTTCAATGTAGGCATAACCTAGGGTTTTAGATCCAATGTGGATAGAACTTAAGATGTTCTAGGTTCAATATAGGAAGAACCTAAAGATTGGAAATGGTTTAAGTCCGATGTAATTAGGACTTAAGTTGTTTTAGGTTCAACGTAGGTAGAACTTAAGTGTTTAATTAGTTTTAAGTCTAATATAGTTAGGACTTAAGATATTTAGGTTCATAAGGTAGAACCTAAAAGTTGAATTTAGGTCTAATGTGGTTCCAATGTGGTTAGGACTTTAGGTATTTAGGTTCGATGTAGGAAGAACCTAAGAGTTGAATTGGTTTTAAGTCCAATATAATTAGGAATTAATGTAATTAGGTTTGATGTAGGTAAAACCTAAAGATTGAGTTGGTTTTATGTCAAATGTAGTTAGGACTTAAGATGATTTAGGTTCAATGTAGGTAGATTTTAAGAGTTGAAATGGTTTTAAGTCCAATGTAGTTAGGACTTAAGGTATTTAGGTTCCATGTAGGTAGAACCTAAGAGTAGAAATTAGTTTTAAGTCCAATATAGTTAGGACTTAAGGTATTTAGGTTTGATGTAGGTAGAACCTAAGGATTGATGTGGTTTTAAGTCCAATGTAGTTAAGACTTAAGGTTCGAATTGCGTTAGGTTCAATTTTGATTAATCCTAAAATTTATGTTGACCTAAGTTCAAATTGGATTGAACCTAAGTTTAAGGTTTGATTCAGGTTCAGTATATGTTGAACCTAGACTTTGGTTGAGCTATATTCAGGTTGGACTGAACCTAAGTTATAGGTTTTTCTTAAGTCCAATGTGGGTTGAACTTAAGTTTGAAGTTGATTTGGGTTCAAGTTTGGTTGAACCTAATGTTTGGGTTAACTTGAGTTCAATTTAGGTTAAATTCAAGTTAAGTTTTGGTTAAACTAGGATCAATGTGGGTTGAACCTAATGTTTGGGTAAACTTGAGTTCAAGTTAGGTTAAACTCAAGTTATGTTTTGGTTAAGTTAGGTTCAATGTGGGTTGAACCTAATGTTTGGGTTAACTTGAGTTCAAGTTAGGTTAAACTCAAGTTATGTTTTGGTTAAGTTAGGTTCAATGTGGGTTGAACCTAATGTATAGGCTAACTAGAGTTTAAGTTAGGTTAAACTTAAGTTAAGTATTGGTTAAGTTAGGTTCAATGTGGTTTGAACTTAATGCTTGGTTTAACTCGAGTTCAAGTTAGGTTGAACTCAATTTAGGTTTTCTTTGGATTGATTAAACCTAATTACGGTTAGGCCTAGTTTTGGTAAGGTTTAACTGATTAATTAGACTCAATATGGGTTAAGTCTAATTAGGTTAAGGTTACTTAGACTGAATATGGGTTAAGCTTAATTGAGTTTAAAGGTTAACTAAACCTAATTTTAGTAAGTTTTAATTGATTAACTAAACTTAATATAGGTCAAGTCTAATTGGGTTTATGGTTTATGGTTAATTAAACCTAATTTAGGTATGTTTTAATTGATTAATTAGACTTAATATGGGTTAAGTCTAATTGGGTTTAATGGTTAATTAAACCTAATTTAGGTAAAGTTTAATTGATTAATTTGACTTAATAAGGGTTAAGTCTAATTGGGTTTAAAGGTTAATTAAACCTAATTTGGGTAAGGTTTAATTGATTATTTAGACTTAATACGGGTTAAGTCTAAGTGGGTTTAAAGGATAATTAAACTAAATTTAGGTAAGGTGTAATTGATTAGTTAGACTTAATATGGGTTAAGTCTAATTGGGTTTAAAGGTTAATTAAACCTAATTTAGGTAAGGTTTAATTGATTATTTAAACTTAATTTGTGGTTAATTCTAATTATGTTCAAAATTTAATTAAACCTAATTTAGGTAAGGTTTAATTGATTAGTTAGACTTAATATGGGTTAAGTCTAATTGGGTTTAAAGGTTAATTAAACTTATTTTAGGTAAGGTTTAATTTATTAATTAGACTTAATATGGGTTAAGTCTAATTGGGTTTAAGGTTAATTAAACCTAATTTGGGTAAGGTTTAATTGATTAATTAAACATAAGGTTTAAGATTAATTAAACCTAATTTAGGCATGGTTTAATTGATTAATTACATAATTAGACTTAATTTGTGGTTAAGTCTAATTTTCTTAAGTTTAATTAAAGCAAATTTATGTAAGGTTTAATAGATTAATTAAACTAAATATTAGTTAAGCCTAATTGGGTTTAAAGGTAAATTAAACCTAGTTTAGGTATGGTTTAATTGATTAATTAGGTATAATGATGTCTTTTAGACCTTATTAAAGTTTGATTTTGTATTAAAGCTAATTTACATAAGGTTTAAAGGGTTAATTAAGTCTAATGATGACTTTTAGACCTAATTAAAGTATGATCTTGTATTAAACATACTTTAGTTAAGGTTTAATGGATTAATTAAGTCTAATGATGTCTTTTTGACCTAATTAAAGTTTAATTTTGTGTTAAACCTAATAGAATTATGGTTTAATGCATTAATTAAGTTTAATGATGTCTTTTAGACCTAATTAAAGTTTGATTTTGTATTAAACCTAATTTAATTAAGGTTTAATGGGTTAATTAAGTCCAAAGACGTCTTTTAGACCTAATTAAAGTTTGATTTTGTAGTAAACCTAATTTAATTAAGGTTTAAAGGGTTAATTAAGTCTACTGATGTCTGTTAGACCTTATTAAAGTTTTATTTGAGTCTATTTTGAGTTAGACTCAATATTGACTCAGTCCATGATGAAATGAACTACATATGGTGAGAGGAGGGTTTTTAGGGTTTAAAATATTAATTTAAAAATAATAAATTTTAACCCATATATAAAAATGTCATTTTAATTTTTTTAATGGTTTGAGAATTGTCATGTTAAGGTTATTATATGTCACCTTAAATTTTCTAACCATTTTTAATTTTCTTTTTCCTTAATTTTCATTTTTATAATTATTTAAAAGATAAAATTACAAAGTGACTTGAAAAATAGGAAATTGTGTCTTAAAGGATTTTTCTAGCATAGGAAAAATCAGGGAGGATTCCTAAGGGTCTAGAGATAAATCTCTACAAATTTCAGAATTTTTGAAATTATAAATAACTTTTAATAATTAAAATACTCCACAGAGTATTCAATTAATTAAATATTAATTATAATTTATTAAATCCTAATTTCATGTCCATAATATTCTACTCACTGTCCTGATTTCAGAGATATTTCTGTCTTATTTTTGTGATTTTTGGGTGTTAAATTGTTGATTTTTGAAGATTTGGTCATTTTCTGAATTTTTTGAATCTCCTACTTAAAGGAATTTACACGTGACGGCTGACTGGATCATGGGACCCGTCAAAAACCACGCAGCAGGGTTCTATTTATGGGGGTTTAACACATGAACAACCACGTGCTCTGTGGTTTGGATGGTTTTATATGGACATATTTGTTGTCCAAATAGATCACAACCGTCCATTTTAATTCAAAAAAAATGGACGGCATCCATTTATCTTCTCCAAACAGACCTATCCTGCGAGTCATCCGTTATTTGGAAGAAAAATCTTCCTTGATTCTCCATGAAATCAAGCAGAATTTCTTCCTAAAGCTTCATCTCATGAAGTCAAACTCATCCATACGGTGATGTCAAGGTTATGAATATATTTTCTTTACAAAGGGTGAAATTCAAGACAAAAATGGAAATTTTCATCCATACCTTGGCCTGAATTGATGAGATCTTCATTAAAATGTTTCTGAAGTTTTTTCTTGAGCTCAGTAAGATTTGTATCAACTCAATTTGAGATGGAATCGAGCTTAGATATGAATTCGATCAAAGTGGGTCACGGTTTGGTCTTGAGGTGGGTTAGAGCTTATGGGAAGGGCAAATTTCGATTGGGATCCTTCTCTTTGAGATAATTGCAGGATTTGGAGGAGTTAATTTGGAATTTTGGGAGGCTTTATGTCAAACTTGAAATTTGTCCTATTTTGGGGAGTAAAATTGAAAGTAACCAGTAGAGGCTAGAGGCTGAATTAATGGGAATTCAACTCCTTAGAACACTGGCAAGAATTTCTCTCAAGGTTGTTTGAGGAATTAGGTAGTATATGGCTCTCTCCTCTTTTTTCTCTTTTTATGTGCTTCTCGGGCTAACCTACTTATAAGCTTAGATAAAGCTATGGTGAGCTTAGGCTGTCTTGGGCAAGGCTCTATCAGACTCATAATGTCTTGGAGATAAGATTTCAGTTAAGAATTATCTAGGAATGAGTTTTACCAAGCTTTCCATGATGAGTCTTCATTTAAAGTATTGGATTGGGTTAAATTTTTTGCTCCTTTATATTAGGTAAAAGGTAAGGTGAATGGTGACTTGAAGATAGGCTGATTAATCTTCATCCACCTGAGTTGACATGTCACAAAAATTCCATGAAATTGTGACACAAAGGCTTCCTTACACTCACTCACATGGCTTGGTCATGATAAACCTTAGCTAGGTTTGGATAAAATTTTAATTGGCTCATTTTTTATTGGAGGAAGAAGGTGGTGGATGATGAGTTCATCACTTCTTCATTTCACAATCCATGAAGGAATCACACATTTCCCCACCTTCATGATGGTGTCATTATGGCTCTTAACCATGATTAAAATCATTGTTTCTGGGTTGGTTAATATGTTAAATATGTCATAATGAGTTTAATGGGTCTTGGGTTACCCATTGATGACTCCCCATAAATTATATTTTAATTTTAAAAATCAATTATGGGTTTTTGGTGTCATGTGTGATGTCATTTTGATGTCATGTGTGATGTCTTTTAATTTAGGGTTAAATTCACATAAATCAATTTTTAATTAATTATGTAATTAATAAAAAACGTAGGAAATTATAATATTAACCTATAAATTGGTCAAAATGATTTTGGGTGTTGACCATTTGACCGATTTGACCAATTTGGTTCAAAATTAAATATTTTGACAAAAGTTGATCAGGTTGACTATGGCTGACCCGAGTTGATTAGGTTGACCATAGTTGACCCGTTTAGGTGTAGAGTTGACTATGATGACTCATTTGACCATGTCATGGTTAGTTTAGTCATGAGGGTCTTGGGGGTATGACTTGGGTTTGACTTGGGTTGACCAAGGTTGACCAAAGTTTACCAAAATAGTCAAATTGACCATATGGTGGTCATTTGGGTCTATAAATTGTCAAATAGTAAACGTGGAGGCCATGGAGGTTCACTTTAGTCATTTTTGACTAATAGTTGGTCAATGGTGTTTATAGTTGACCAAAAGGTCCAGTTTGACCATTTTGGTCTTTTAAAATGATCATATAATCCAATTTGCCCATTTTTAGGATTGGACCAGATTCATTGGTCCAAATTAACCAAAGTTGACCAGTTTGACCAAAATTGACCAGTTTGACCAAAATTGACTATTTGGGTCAAAGTTGACCAATTGGGGTAATTAAGTGTTAATGTTGACTTTATGATCATTATGGTGACCATTAAGTCAAAATTTGACCAAATTAGGGTTTGTCACCACTGATCTGATCATTTGGGGTATTGTCATTGTTAAGCTCCAAAAGGAGTGTTTTGAGGGTTATTTCAATTTTTAGGGTTTTAATAACTCTAAGTATGTCCAAAGAAGTCAATGTTGGTAGACCCTTTATCTTAATGATCACAATGATCATTTTAGGTCTTTTAAATATGTGTGAGAATCTTAAATCATAAGATTCCTCAAGTTGAGTTTGGTCTGTGGATGTTATTTTAAGACCTTTACTAAAAGTGAGGTCAACAAATGGGCCCCTAATATGCGTGGGATACTGGATGAGTATGCCACACATATTGGCGTTGACCAAAACAATCAGTTGTTGATAATGTCATATCCCATTAAATGGGATTTCATATTGTCTTATGAGTATTTTAGAAAAGGAGTGTTAAGAACATTATCCTATGTCAGGAAAGGTTTATGTTAGAAGATGGATGTCTTACTCTTTCTAAGAAGGTCTTATACTATTTCATGGAAGTGTCAAATGTCAGTATGTTGATTTTTTGAGAAGTAATGCTACACGACTTATATTTTATACAACTAACATCCTATCTCAAAGAGAGAGCTAAAGGAACACCATGTTTTCTATAACTAGGGAGAGAATGGATACCATACCATTCCTCAAAAATGTCAGATGTCTATATGTTGATTTTAAAAAGGAATGCTAAACGACTTATATCCTTTCTCAAAAAAAGAGCTAAGGGAACAACTGTTTCCTATATCTTGGGAGAGAATGGATACCATACCATCTCTCGGAAATGTCAGATGTTGATATGCCGATTTTGAGAAGGAATATTATACGACTTATATCCTATCTCAAAGAAAGAGCTAAAGGAATATTTTGTTTCCTATAGATTGGGAGAGAATGGATACCATACCATCTCTCAGAAATGTCAAATGTCGATCTGTCGATTTTGAGAAGGAACGCTATACGACTTATATCCTACTCAAAGAGAGAGCTAAAGGAACACCATGTTTCCTATAGCTAGGGAGAGAATGGATACCATACCATTCCTCGGAAATGTCAGATGTCAATATGTCAATTTTGAGAAGGAATGCTATATGAGTTACATCTTATCTCAAAGAGAGAGCTAAAGGAACACCATGTTTTCTATAGCTAGGGAGAGAATGAATATCATACCATCTCTTAGAAATGTCAAATGTCCATATGTCAATTTTGAGAAGGAATGCTATGCAACTTATATCCTTTCTCAATGGAATAACTACTGGTAAGCCAACGCTCCTTATCAAGAAGGTATTTATTCCCAATAGTTAGGGATAAGTAGATGCCATAATCCATTTAAGGAAGTCTTATACTACAACCTAGAGAAGCCAAATGTTAATGTCTGTCAATTTTGAGAAGGAATGCTATACGACTTACATCTTATCTCAAAGTAATAACAACTGGAAAGCTAAAGCTCCATATCAAGAAGGTCTTTATTTCCAACAGTTAGCGATAAGTAGATTCCATAATCCATATAAGGAGGTCTTATACTACAACCTAGAGATGCCAAATGTCAATGTCTGTCAATTTTGAGAAGGAATGCTATACGACTTATATCCTATCTCAAAGGAATAACTACTAGAAAGCTAGAGCTCCCTATCATGAAGGTCTTTATTTCTAATGGTAGGAGAGTAGATGCCATAAGGTCTTATACTACAACCTAGAGATGTCAAATGTCAATGTCTGTCAGTTTTGAGAAGGAATCTTATACGACTTAGATCTTATCTCAAAGGAATTACTACTGGAAAACCAAAGCTCCTTATCAGAAGGTCTTTATTTCCAATGGTTAGGGATAAGTAGATGTCATGATCCATTTAAGGAGGTCTTATACTACAACCTAGAGAAGTCAAATGTCAATGTCTGCCAGTTTTGAGAAGGAATGCTATACGACATACATCCTATCTCAAAGGAATAACTATTGGAAAGCCAAAGAACTTATTAGGAAGGTCTTTATTTCCAATAGTTAGGGATAAGTAGATGTCATAATTCATTTAAGGAGGTATTATACTACCACCTAGAGATTTCAAATGTTAATGTCTGCCAATTTTGAGAAGGAATGCTATACGACTTACATCCTATCTCAAAGGAATAAAGGAATAACTACTGAAGATATTAGGCCAAAGCTCCTTATTAGTAAGGTCTTTATTTCCAATAGTTAGGGATAAGTAGATGTCATAATCCATTTAAGGAGGTCTTATACTAAAACCTAGAGATGTCAAATGTCAATGTCTGTCAATTTTAAGAAGGAATGCTATACGACTTACATCCTATATTAAAGGAATAACTACTGGAAAGCCATAGCTCCTTATCAGGAAGGTCTTTATTTCCAATAGTTAGGGATAAGTAGATGCCATAATCCATTTAAGGAGGTCTTATACTACAATCTAGAGATGTCAAATGTTAATGTCTATCGGCTTTGAGAAGGAATGATATACGACTTATATCCTATCTCATAGGAATTACTACTGGAAAACCAAGGCTCCTTATCAGGAAGGTCTTTATTTCCAATAATTAGGGATAAGTAGATGACATAATCCATTTAAGGAGCTCTTACACTACTTTTAAAAGATTTCAATATGTCTGTCTTTGGAAGGAATGCTAGGAGATCTATATCCTATCCCATAAGAAAAGCTAAAGGAAAGCCAATGTCAAGAAGGTCTTACATCCAATAACAGAGAAGTATGTGTAGAAAAACACATAGAGTTGACTGATTTGTTTTGAATTCTTAACATTTGTCTGGCTTAAATCTTCTGAAGGAGATTACTTTTTTTTTTTTTTGGATTACTTTTTTTTCCATGTTTGTCATTTAGTTTGTGTGAAGGTTAAGAATCTATTTTATGTCTTTTGGTGAAGTTTAGTTGACGTCATCATTTTTTTGTCATTTGTTTCCCAGTTTACAAACGGATCATTATGATTTTATGTCGCATAATATTTTTTAAATACTATCAGTTGATTGGGGTAAAACTCTTTAACAATCAATCAACTGAAATGATTGTTCCAAATGTGTTTGGGCCCTCTCGTTATTTTTTTCAAGGTTGTTTAGATTGTATTTTAGAAATGATTTTGATGTTCGTGAATTTAAATTTGCTAATAATCTATCTTTTACCTTAGTTCCCTCTTTTTGGTTCTTGCTAGATTTCAAAATTTTGATTATATGATCAAACTATTTTTATTTTCTAAAGATATGTCTAAGCCAATTAATAGCCGACCAAAAGACAAGATCACTTAATTTTTCTCCTGAAAATAATATCGGGAGAATTTTCTTAAGTTAGTTTCTCAAGTTTTATTAGTTAAGGGAGAGTTTGGACACCAATTTTTGATTTCATGCTCACCTCAAGCTTCTTCTCAGACTCACCTCATATCTGGTAAAGCATATTTTAAGGATTTTGAATGTCTGAATTCAAACACCAATTTTTGATTTCATGCTCACCTTAATTTTTTATCTTGTGGTGCATATTAAAGGTTTTGACTGTCCGAACACCAATTTTTATTTTATGCCCACCATTATATTTTGTGCAACATATTAAAGGTTTTGAATGTTTGAACACCAGTTTTTGATTTTATGCCCACTTCAATTTTTTATTATATCTGGTAAAGCATTTTAAAGATTTTGAATGTCTGAATTCAAACACCAAGTTTTGATTTCATGCTCTTCTCAAGCTTCTTCTCAAAGAATTACTATGTCTAGTAGAGCATATTTTAAGGGATTTGAATGTCCAACCTTCCCTAATTAATAACTCTGAAAAACATCTTAAGATAAATTAAGAGATATTTTAACTCACTTGAAAGCAAGGACTCAACCACTTGGCATGAGATTAAAAGACTCGTAATATCCTTAGTCAATTACTTGTATTTTGATCACACAAATTTTTTCTTGAAATTTGCTTAGGACCCAGTTCAAAGATTTGTAAAGGACCCTGTTATTAGGGCATCATGTTTTCTTGTCAAAATGTCGCAATTTTTGTCTTGGATTATTCCTTTCTGGATTTATTGTTTGATATATCAGAACCTTGGGGATAGGAAAAGGTCAATTTTTGGGGCCCATCACAGAAGTTCTGACAATGTACAATGTCAAATGGTTTTAGACTTATTTTGTAAATTGGGAGTTTGTCATAGATATGATTGAATTTCTGTCATAGATAGACATCATAGAACGTCTATTAAAGATATCATGGAATGTCTATTTTAAATATCATGGAATGCCCATTGCCATCGATATTATGAAACGTGGAGTATCTGTCATAAATATCATGGAATGTCTGTTATGAATATCATGAAATGTCTGTCTGTTATGAATATCATGGAATGTCTGTCTGTCAGGGATATCATGGAATATAGAATATCTGTCATAGATATCATGAAATATCTTTTGTGAATATCGTGGAATGTCTGTTATGAATATCAGGGAATGTCTGCTATGAATATCAAGGAATGAATATCAAGGAATGTATGTCTAGGAATGTATGTCTATCATGAATATCACAGGATGTCTGTCTGTCATGGATATTATGGGTTACCTGTCATAGATTTAATGGGATTTCTATCATGGATGTCATGGAATTTCTATCGTGTCTGTTGTAAATGTCATAGAATGTCTATGTATTTCATGAATGTCATAGAATGTCTATTGAATGTTCATTATGAATATCATGGAATGGTTATTGTAGCAGTCATAGAATGTCTATCGTGTCTGTCATGAAGTAAATGTCATGGAATTTTCGTTGTAAATATTATGAAATGTGTGTCGTGAATGTCATTAAATGTCTGTAGTAAATGTTTTGAAATGTTTGAACATCACGGTATGTTTGTTGTGATTGTCATGGTATGTCAGTTGTCATTATCTGTTGTGATTGTCATGGTATGTCTATTGCGATTGTTCTGTGATAAAATGTCTGTCACTGATGTCGTAGAATGTCTATATGGTATGTCTGTCACAAATGTCATGGATAACTCTTATTATCAAAGAGTTATAATTAGGTAAGATAGTCCTATCTATCAAATTATAGCATATCTTAAAATGTCACGTTATTTTAACTCTTAGTGTTGTAGAGTTAAAATTTGGTTAAGTAATTCTATCTGTCAAATGATAAAATATCTTAGAATGCCATTAACCCTTAGAGTTAAAATTTGGGAAAGATAATTCTATCTATCAAAAGATAAAAATCATAAAATGAGATTTTAGCTCTTAATGTCATAGAGTTAAAATGTAGAGAAGATGATTCTATCTGTCAAAAGATAGAATATATGAGAATGTCATATCTAGGTAAGATAATCCTACCTGTCATGTTATTTTAACTCTTAATGTTATAGAGTTAAAACTTAGGAAAGATAATTCAATCTATCAAAAGATAAAATATCTTAGAATGACGTGTTTGGGTAAGGTAAGTCTACCTGTCAAAAGATAGAATATTTTAAAATTTCATGTTATTTTTAACTCTTAGTGTTGTAGGTTAAAATTTGGGTCAAAAGATAGAAAAACTTGGAATGTCATGTTATTTTAACTGTTAATGTTGTAGAGTTAAAAATTGGGAAAGATAATTCTATTTGTCAAAAGATAGAATATCTAAGAATGTCATAACTGAGTAAGATAATCCTACTTATTAGAAGATAGATTATCTTAGAATGTCATGTCATTTTAACTCTTAATGTTGTAGAATTAAACTTTAGGAAAGATAATTCTATCTATCAAAAGATAGAATATCTTAAAATGAGTAAGATAATCCTACCTATCAGAAGAAAGAATATCTGAGAATGTCATATTATTTTAACTCTTAATATTGTAGAGTTAAAATTTAAGAAAGATAATTCTATCTATCAAAAGATAAAATATCTTAGAATGAAGAACGAATGATTTAAGGAGAGATGATGAGAGAAAACTTCCCTAGTGGAGTCACCAAATCTCTCTTGGTGGCGATCGGAACTCGCCGTCCGAGGTCATCGCCAATTATCGTTTGTGCCCTCGTTTCATTGTGTTTATTGTCGATAAGGATGTTGGAGTCGCCACTCTGTTTATCTATCTTATTGCCCTATTTTTCTAATATAATTTAATCATTTGGATCAAGTAAGAGCTCCTTAAGTATTAAAGGAATTAGGAAGATGGAAAAGGCCAAATGATAGAAAACATGAGAATCGTTGGGTGGTAAACTTATAGAGAAGACTCTAGAATGTCAAAATCTCATATAAGGATAACCACATAAATGGTTTGATAACCAGAGATTTAGGTTGATCACCTATTCTGAATTCTTAATTTTCCTATAGCAGCAAGCTCCTACAGTTAATTATATCTTAGGAAATTCTTGATTTACTTAAGAAAACTTCTGATTCTATTTAACACCCATTCTTCTAAAATGTCAAGATTAAGGAAAGAAACATCAAATGTTTTATTCCTGGGGTAATTGATTCCTTATAATCCGATTCTAACCTAAAGGTTTTGTTTTGTTTGTTCATGTTATGTCATGTTGTTTTGTTTTTGTTTTTGTCATTTTATTTTAGTTTTGTCATTTGGTTGTTTAATATTTTTCATGTCAGTTTTTGTTCTTGGCTATCCTAAACGTTCTAGTTTTGTGTCTATCCTAAAAGTTTTGGTTTTCTGTTATGTCATGTCATTTTACTTTGTTTTGTTTGGTTTTGCCTGGTTTTCTTATCTTGAAATTCCGCTTTTGAATGTCGTCCTGCAAAACAATGTTAACACACCCTAAAACATGCAAAGGAATTCTAGAGCAATTTTTTTTTCATGTTTTCAATAAACCTGCAAAAGAGAACACGATTAGCATAAAACCATGTTGTCAGATTTATCAGTTTTAGTTGGTCATTTAATTGGTTGAATAATTTTTAAACGACCCGATCAAGATGTCTATGGCTCCATCGTCTCGGGGCCATGAAGTTTTCAGATTTATTTAGTCCTAAATGTTTTTAAACCAGGACTGGAAGATTCTTGTCAGCAACCATATATTGCATCGTCCAAGAAATCTTCATAAATTTAAACATAGATGATTAAGTTGTATTTTAATGTCTTTTATAATGAATTTTATGTCATTTATGTCGGTGAGTTAGATTTTTCTGATGTCATTTTTTTAATTTCATATGTAAATTAGAGCTAAGAGAGTATAATTGAAACATAAGATTTAGGTTTAATTTTGGTGAAATTGAAGATGATTCAAGTTCAATGTAGGTAGAACCTAGAGTTTTAAGTCCAATGTGGATAGGACTGGAAGTTTTAAGTCCAATGTGGATAGGACTTAAGATGTTCTAGGTTCAATATAGGTAGAACCTAAAGATTGGAAATGGTTTAAGTCCAATGTAATTACGACTTAAGATCTTTTAGGTTCAATGTAGGTAGAACCTAAGTAGGTAGAACCTTCAATGTAGGTAGAACCTAAGATTTTAATTGGTTTTAAGTCCAATGTAGTTAGGACTTAAGATATTTGGGTTCAATGTAGGTAGAACTTAAGAGTTGAATTTAAGTCCAACGTAGTTAGGACTTAAGGTATTTACATTCGATGTAGGTAGAACCTAAGAGTTGAATTGGCTTTAATTCCGATATAGTTATGGTGTAAGTTATTTAGGTTCAATGTAGGTAGAACTTAATGATTGAGTTGGTTTTAAGTCCAATGTAGTTTGGACTTAAGATGATTTAGGTTTGATGTAGGTAGATCCTAAGAGTTGAAATGGTTTTAAGTCCAATGTAGTTAGGACTTAAGGTATTTAGGTTCCATATAGGTTCAATATAGGTTCAATGTAGGTAGAACCTAAGGGTTGAAATGGTTTTAAGTCCAATGTAGTTAGGACTTAAGGTATTTAGGTTCGATGTAGGTAGAACCTAAGGATTAAATTGGTTTTAAGTCCAATGTAGTTAGGACTTAAGGTTTGAATTGAGTTTGGTTAAATTTTGATTAATCCAAAAGTTTATGTTGACCTAAGTTTAATTTGAATTGAACCTAAGTTTAAGGTTTGATTTAGGTTCAGTATATTTCATTTAGGTTCAGTATATGTTGAACTTAGAGTTTGGTTGACTTAGATTTAGGTTGGATTGAACCTAAGTTATAGGTTTGACTTAAGTCTAATATGGGTTGAACTTTAGTTTGAAGTTGATTTGGGTTCAAGTTAGGTTGAACCTAATGTTTGGGTTAACTTGAGTTCAAGTTAGGTTAAACTCAAGTTAAGTTTTGATTAAACTAGGCTCATAGTGGGTTGAACCTAATGTTTTGGTTAACTTGAGTTCAAGTTAGGTTAAACTCAAGTTAAGTTTTGGTTAAGTTAGGTTCAATGTGGGTTGAACCTAATGTTTATGTTAACTTAAGTTTAAGTAAGGTTAAACTCAAGTTAAGTTTTGGTTAAGTTAGGTTTAATGTGGGTTGAGCCTAATGTTTGGGCTGACTTGAGTTCAAGTTAGGTTGAACTCAAATTAGGTTTTCTTTGGATTGATTATTTAAATTAGGTTTTCTTTGGATTGATTAAACCTAATTAGGGTTAGGCCTAATTTTGATAATGTTTAATTGATTAATTAGACTCAATATGGGTTAAATCTAATTACGTTAAGGTTAATTAGATCTAATATGAGTTAAGTCTAATTGGGTTTAAAGGTTAATTAAACCTAATTTTGGTAAGGTTTAATTGATTAACCAGACCTAATATGGGTTAAGTCTAATGGGTTTAAGGTTAGTTAAACCTAATTTAGGTAAGGTTTAATTGATTAATTAGACTTAATATGGGTTAAGTCTAATTGGGTTTAAAGGTTAATTAAACCTATTTTTGGTAAGGTTTAATTGATTAATTAGACTTAATATGGGTTAAGTCTAATTGGGTTTAAAGGTTAATTAAACCTAATTTAGGTAAGGTTTATTTGATTAGTTAGACTTAATATTGGTTAAGTCTAATTGGGTTTAAAGGTTAATTAAACCTAATTTAGGTAAGGTTTAATAGATTAATTAGATTTAATTTGTGGTTAAGCCTAATTAGGTTCAAAGGTTAATTATACCTAATTTAGGTAAGGTTTAATTGATTAGTTAGACTTAATATGGGTTAAGTCTAATTGGGTTTAATGGTTAATTAAACCTAAGTAAAGTAAGTTTTTATTGATTAATTAGACTTAATATGGGTTAAGTCTAATTCGGTTTAAAGGTTAATTAAACCTAATTTAGGTAAGGTTTAATTGATTAATTAGACTTAATATGGGTTAAGTCTTTTTGCATTTAAGGTATATTAAACCTAATTTAGGTAAGGTTTAATTGATTAATTAGACTTAATATGGGTTAAGTCTAATTGGGTTTAAAGGTTAATTAAACCTAATTTAGGAAAGGTTTAATAGATTAATTAGACTTAATTTGTGGTTAGGCCTTGCATTTAAGGTATATTAAACCTAATTTAGGTAAGGTTTAATTGATTAATTAGACTTAATATGGGTTAAGTCTTTTTGCATTTAAGGTATATTAAACCTAATTTAGGTAAGGTTTAATTGATTAATTAGACTTAATATGGGTTAAGTCTTTTTGCATTTAAGGTATATTAAACCTAATTTAGGTAAGGTTTAATTGATTAATTAGACTTAATATGGGTTAAGTCTTTTTGCATTTAAGGTATATTAAACCTAATTTAGGTAAGGTTTAATTGATTAATTAGACTTAATGTTGGTTAAGTCTAATTGCGTTTAAGGTAAATTAAACCTTTAAGGTAGTTGGGTTTAAAGGTTAATTAAAACTAATTTTGGTATGGTTTAATTGATTAACTAGACTTAATTTGTGTTAAGTCTAATTGGGTTTAAGGTGAATTAAACCTTATTTAGGTATGGTTTAATTGATTACTTAGGTCTAATGATATCTTTTCGAACTTCTTATAACCCAATTAAAGTTTGATTTTGTATTAAACCTAATTTAATAAAGGTTATTGGGTTAATTAAGTATAGGTTAATTAAGTATAATGATGTCTTTTAGACATAATTAAAGTTTGATTTTGTAGTAAAGCTAATTTAATTAAGGTTTAATAGGTTAATTAAGTCTAGTGATGTCTTTTAGACCTAATTAAAGTTTGATTTTGTATTAAACCTAATTTAGTTAAGGTTTAAAGAGTTAATTAAGTCTAATGATGTCTTTTAGACCTAATGAAAGTTTGATTTTGTATTAAACCTGATTTAGTTAAGGTTTATTGGATTAATTATGTCTAATGATGTTTTTTAGACCTAATTTAAGTTTCATTTTTTTTAACCTAATTTAATTAAGGTTTAAAGGGTTAATTAAGTCTAATGATGTCTTTTAGACCTAATTAAAGTTTGATTTTTTATTAAACCTTATTTAATTAAGGTTTAATGGGTTAATTAAGTCTAATGATGTCGTTTTGACCTAATTGAAGTTAGATTTTGTATTAAACTTAATTTAATTAAGGTTTAAAGGGTTAATTAAGTCTAACGATGTCTTTTAGACCTAATTAATGTTTGAATTGGTATTAAACATAATTTAATTAAGGTTTAATTTGTTAATTAAGTCTAATGATGTCTTTTAGACCTAATTAAAGTTTGATTTTGTATTAAACCTAATTTAATTAAAGTTTAAAGGGTTAATTAACTGTAATGATGTCTTTTAGACTTAATTAAAGTTTGATTTGAGTCTATTTTGAGTTGGACTCATTATTGACTCAATCCATGATGAAATGAACTAAGTATGGTATAGGGAGGATTTTTAGGGTTTAAAATATTAATTTAAAATTAATAAATTTTAACCCATATTAAAAAAATGACATTTTATTTTTTTTAATGGTTTGAGAAATGTAATTTTAAGGTTATTATATGTCACCTTAAATTTTCTAACCTTTTTTTAATTTTGTTTTTCCTTAATTTTCATTTTTTAAATTATTTAAAAGAAGAAATTACAAAGTGTGTTGAAAATTAGGAAAATGTGTCTTAAAGGATTTTTCTAGCCTAGGAAAAATCAGGGAGGATTCCTAAGGGTCTAGAGATAAATCTCTACAAATTTCAAAATTTTTGAAATTATAAATAATTTTTAATAAGTAAAATACTCCATAGAGTAATTAATTATTTAAAAATTAATTATAATTTATTAAATCCTAATTTAATGTCCATAATATTCTACTCACTGTCCTGAGTTTAGATATATTTTTATCTTATTTTTGTGATTTTTGTGTGTCAAATTATGGATTTTTGAAGATTTGGTCATTTTCTGAATTTTTTGAAGATTTGGTCATGATTTGGTCATTTTCTGAATTTTCTAAATTTCCTACTTAAAGGAATTTATGCGTGGCAGCTAACTGGATCATGGAAACCGTCAAAAACCACGTGGCAGGATTCTATTTGTGGGGGTTTAACACGAGCAAACCACGTGTTCCGCAGTTTGGATGGTTTTATATGGGCGGATCTGTCGTCCAAACAGATTACAACCGTCCAATTTTTAATTCAAAAAAAATGGACGACATCTGTTTATCTTCTCTAAACGGACCTATGCCGCGAGCCGTCTATTATTTGGAAGCAAATTCTTCCTCGATTCTCCATGAAATTGAGCGGGATTTCTTCCTAAAGCTTCATCTCACGAAGCCGAACTCATCCATACGGTGATGTCAAGATTTTGAATATATTTTCCTTACAAAGGGTGAAAGCCGAGACAAAAATGGAAATTTTCATCCATACCTTGGCCTGAATTGATGAGAGCTTGATTAAAATGGTTCTAGAGCATTGCCTTAAGCTCAGTAAGCTTTGTATCAACTCAATTTGAGATGGAATCGAGCCTAGATATGACTTCGATCAAAGTGGGGCATGGATTGGTCTTGAGGTAGGTTCGAGCTTATGGGAAGGGCCAATTTCGATTGGGATCTTCCTTTCTGAGATAATTGAAGGATTTGTAGGAGTCAATTTGGCATTTGGGGAGGATTTATGTCAAACCTGAAATTTATCCTATTTTTGGGGAGTGAAATTGAAAGAAACCAGTAGAGGCTAGAGGCTGAATTAATGGGGATTGAACTCCTTAGGACACTGGCAAGAATTTCTCTCAAGGGTGTTTGAGGAATTAGGCAGTATATGGCTCTCTCCTCTTTTTTCTTTTTTTATGTTCTTCTCGGGCTAACCTTCATATAAGCTTAGATAAAGCTATGGTGAGCCTAGGCTGGCTTGGGGAAGGCTCTATCAGGCTCATGATGTCTTGGGGATAAGATTTCAGTTAAAAATTTTCAAGAACTATCTTGGGATGAGTTTTACCAAGATTTTCAAGATGAGTCCTAATTTCATGTATTGGATTGAGTTAAAATTTTGGCTCCTTTTCATTGGGTGAAAGGTAAGGTGAATGGTAAATTGAAGATAGGCCGATTAATCTTCATCCACCTCGTTGTACATGTCACCAAAATTTCATGAAATGGTGACACAAAGGCTTCCTTACACTCACTCCCATGGCTTGGTCATGATAACCCTTAGCTAGGTTTGGATAAAATTTTAATTGGCTCATTTTTTATTGGAGGAAGAAGGTGGTCGATGATGAGTTCATCACTTCTTCATTTCACAATCCATGAAGGAATGACACATGTCCCCACCTTCATTATGGTGTCATTATGGCTCTTAAACATGATTAAAATCATGGTTTATGGGTCGGTTAAAGTGTTAAATATGTCATAATGAGTCTAATGGTTCCTGGGTGACCCATTGATTCTGAATAACCCATTTATGACCTCCATAAATTATATTTTAATTTTAAAAATCAATTATGAGTTTTTGATGTCATGTGTGATGTCTTTTAATTTAGGGTTAAATTCTCATAAAACCATTTTTAATTAATTATGTAATTAATTAGAAATGTACGAAATTATAATATTAACCCAAAAATTGGTTAAAATGATTTTGGGTGTTGACCATTTGACCAATTTCACCAATTTGGTTCAAAATTAAATATTTTGACCAAAGTTGACTAGGTTGACTATGGTTGACCTGAGTTGACTTGGTTGACCATAGTTGACCCATTTAGGTGTGGAGTTGAATATGATGACTCACTTGACCATGTCATGTTTACTTTAGTCATGAGGATGAGGCATGAGGGTCTTGGGGGTATGACTTGGGTTTGACCAGGGTTGACCAAGGTTGACTAATGTTGACCAAAGTTGACCAAAATGGTCAAATTGACCATATGGTGTTGTCTTGACCATATGATGATCATTTGGGTCTATAAATGATCAAATTATCAAAGTGGTGACCATGGAGGTTCACTTTTGTCATTTTGACCAATAGTTGGTCAATGGTGTCTATAGTTGATCAAAGGGTCAAGTTTGACCATTTTGGTGTTTTAAAATGATCAAATAATCCAATTTGACCATTTTTTGGGCTTGAACTTATTCATTGGTCCAAATTAACCAATGTTGACCGGTTTGACCAAAATTGACTATTTAGGTGAAAGTTGACCAATTTGGGGTAATTTAGTGTTAATGTTAACTTTATGACATTATGGTGACCTTTAAGTAAAAAATTTGACCAAATTAGGGTTGGTCACCACTTATCTGATCATTGAGGGTATTTTCATTGTTAAGCTCCAAAAGGAGTGCTTTGAGGTTTATTTCAATTTTTTGGGATTTAATAACCCTAGGTATGTCCAAAGAAGTCAATGATGGTAGACTCTTTATCTTAATGATCACAATGATCATTTTAGGTCTTTTAAATCTGTCTGAGAATCTTAAACCATAAGATTACTCAAGTTGAGTTTGGTCTATGGATGTTATTTTAAGACCTTTACTAAAAGTGAGGTCAACATTTTGCTTCTCTATTATGAGGTCTCCATTAGACACATGATGTTGCGCTCTAGCAAATCTCTTCACAAACAACTGTTCTAATTCAATAAATGACTTGACTGATCCGTTGGGTAATTCGGTGTACTAATCAAGTGCAATTCCCGACAAGCTGGTGACAAATTGATGAAAAACCAAAGCTTCATTTGCTTCTGTATTACCACAACTGGCTCGGAAATGTGCTAGATGCTGTCTGGGATAACCAATCCCGCCAAATATCTTAAGGTTTAGTGACAAAAAACCCTTTAGGGTAGGGTACGACATCGAATTCCTCTGTGTAAGGTCTACCCTTTAAAATCAATGCACCACTCTTAGATTGGGGTAAGGCCTCTCAAACTTGTTCGACCATTTGTTTGAATTTCTTTTCTAGTATAGCACTCGATGGAGAATCCTTCTTCTATTGATCATCTCTATTTTTTGAGGCAACTTTCCCCCTTTCATCGGTGATTTCTATAATCTCCGGTGGATTAACATCTGGAGAAGCTAAATATTATGGTTGAGACTATCCATGAACTGTAGCCATAGTGGCCATGACAGTGGCCATCTCTTTCATTCTTTTCTCCTTTGGTTGATTTGCTCAACCCTCTGGAAGATAACCCTACACAGATCATCTACGGTGTTCTCTTCGATGAGAGTTTGAGCGTCGCGTGCAGATGCAACGGCTCTAGTTTTGATGACATGAACATCCATGAAGTTTTCCTCGAGGTAATCATTCAAGTCAAAATCTTCATCATCCTCATCATCAAATAAAACTCCATGTTCTCAGGCTAACTTAGAAATCTCAATCCGGAGCTTCTCAACCTTTTCTTCAATCACTGATTCTTGTATCATCTTAAGATTTGAAGGACTCTGTTGAACATCCCCTACTTGCTCATCCATCTCGCTGTCAATAGTTGCGACAAAGTCAGATATTTCATACTCTTGCTTCAATTCATGATCCTGCGTTACGAGCTCACTGTACCGTATCGGTATGACAACCTTGGGAACCCATACCTTTTTCTTTGGTGAAGATGCTTGAGATGGGATAACTTAACATCGGCACTACAAAAAGAGGTATGCTCCCCGTGGTGCGGACCAGATATAGTACGAGGTGACTTCTTCATCTTTTCCCTTGGAACTTCATGACGGGTGATTAGCAGAATTCACAGACCCAAACATGACTTAACTGGTCGACAGCTTGTGGGTCTCGGAGCAGCAACAGTAGTAGAATCGATGGTGGTAATGTTATTATCATTCCTACTTCCCAAATAGAATCTGACTAAAATTCAAGCTAGTAAAGCTTCATTTGGTGTCTGAGATCGTCTGACAGATATGATATCTCTTAAAATCTCTTTCTTCATGTGAAGGGATACTATAAATCCCACTCGTTTAAGTAATTCGCTGACTGAACAACCTTCTTTAGCGGCCAATCTCTGGAACACTGTACTGACTCAGAGGATAGGAGTGGGCTTCTTCTTCTTCCCACCATGTCCATGAGGTGACAGTAAGGTAGTGGTAATCTCCTGGATACTCTCGTACGCATCAGTGTTCATTAAGGGATGGAACCTACTCCCTCACAGAAATGGATATGTCTCCAGTAACCCGGTTCCTTCTGTTGAGGAATTTCATCAACAAAAATTTCCTAAAAAATTTGGGCTTTAATAGCCTTTCGAAACATTTGGCTGTGGTTCCTTCTTTAAGTTCGGGTTAACATCGCAGTCCTCAAACTTGATCCATTCTCAAATACAGAAGGTGGGATGACAAATTCTTCATACGGGTCTTCGACTCTTTCCCTTAGCAGAAGTGGGAACAACAAGCTTAGTAGGTGCCGTGGTGACAGAGGTCTTTTCCTTCTTGTAAGAAGGGAAATTTTGTGGACAGTTCAGGTTGAACTTAGCAGACGGCTCCTGAACTTCCGGAGCAGCAACTTTCATTATGACAAACAGGGCTTTTCCGAGAAAGACCTCGAGATCTTCAAATCTAGCTCTGAACTTGATAAGAGGGGTGACGTTACGGGCATTACGGCTCCTCGGCAGGTTGCACGAGAAAGTGAGCGTTGGGAATGCCATTGCAGCAAATTCAAAAAGAAAGCTCTGGGGTTAGTTATTTGGCCAATACCTTGCAATTATGGTGTGAGAACTAAAATCAACAGAGGTCAATCTGTAGACTAGGTAAGTCTTTATTTAGTTTGTGAAGATTTTAAAATTTAGTAAAAAAATTTGTTTGAAAGTAGAAATATTTATTTAATATATGAAAATTTAAGGAGCAAGTGTAGCACGACACAATTTGATTTAATTTGTGAAATAGCAAGTCAAACTCGAAAGGGAAAATAAAGTTTAGGAACTAGTGCGGGGCCGGCATTACAACACATAATGCCTGGACGGAACTAGTCCACCAACATACCTATTAGGGGCCCGACCCACACAAAGATTAAAAGTCCTAATGAACTCCTGAACCTCTCTATTCAAAGGTGGTTGAACAGACAGTCCTGAAGTTCGAAGGAGTTGATTATACTTCCCCAAGAAAGAAAAGGGCGAAGCATGTCAACAGAAGAAGGGTAATCTGGTTCATGAGAGACATGAACACGTTACCAATGTATGAAGATAATATTCTCTGAATAATATGAAGAGAGAGAGAGAGAGACTTTTCTCCAACGGAGTTTCCAGAAGCTGTCGGCACAATTTTAGGGGGGTTTGTCCTTCAGAAGCTGTCGGTCGCCGGAATAGAAATCCAAAAGACGTTTTAATTTACGTATATATATATATATATAATTTTATAAAAATATGAAATCAATATGATCCCATATCTTTCCGAGTTTCGATGAAAGAGCACTAAACCTCAAGTTATGTATCTATCCTGAAAGACACATATAAGACTTGAGGGTGAGGCTCCATCAAATATTCTAAGAAATTTATGACATCCATTTGGATTGCAAAAACTGTTTTATTATAGGCCGACCAGTTCCCCTATTTAATACTAAAAATTAAAAAGGGTTTATATTAAGTTGGGTTCGAAAAAGTTTCCTATAAAGGCAAGCCCTTTTAATTAATTACATCTTAGATAATAGAAGTCACCTAAGATATCTCTCGATAAAAATCAGAGGATATTGTCTTCAAAGAAGTCAAAGGAATAGGACTTTTAAATGAGATCGGACAAAGAGATGTGAAATGGAATAGTTCAAATTTGGAACATTTATTATGGAATCACAAGGAAGAAGTAGGGGATGTCACGGATTCTGAGGAGAACCTCGGTAACTTTCCAAGCTATCCTACTATTTGGCTTCAGTTTTGGAAAATAGAATTATTGAATGTTTCATCCTACCAAGTTTATTTAATTATGGCTTACATCCATGTGAAATGATCATACAAATAGCCTAGAAGATATGAGGATTTAGTTCATGACGAATGACAACCTCGGAAACCTAAAATGAGTTAGGTCTTATATTTTATAGCTGAGTCATACAAAGGTTTAAGAAAAGTTAAGGATTTATGTCGCACTAGGAAGACAACCTCAAAATCCTATGGCTTGGTGTTTAATTCTAAAGAATGGTTGAGATGATGTAGACATGTTTTGCTATTGAAGATGGTCGTGTTGCCCACAATGCTAGCTCTAAGTTCCTCATCATGGCAAGTTTAAATTTTCTAATGTGTCAAGTCATGATGTCAAATCAAATATTTCTTATGGTCATGGTTTTTTAAATTTTTGGGGGATATTAAAGTTGATTAGAGAGACACAGGTTAAGATGCTACGGTTTCCTCATTCCGGCACCACTATATTCTTTCGGATTCACTTAACCCAAACAAATTTACTAAATTGAACTCAATGAGTTATATACTTTCATTTAGACCGTGAGAAATCTCGTTAATAACCGTAGGTTACATTCTCTGAGGGATTCCAGATCATCCAATAGAGACATTTTTAATTTAGTTACAATTTTTGTTTTGCGATGTATGCGATTAAATTTTGAGTTGTCTTATAATTTGAATGTTGTGGCGGTGAATTTTTTCTTGTTTGATTTTAGTTTTAATTTTGTGGCTATTCTAGTAGTCTTGGTTTTGACATGCAGAGTGACATCATTTTTTAACATGCAACTTCGAGACAAGAAGTACAGAAAGGTAAATGCAATAATTTAAAAGCGTACATGTTGGTTCTTCTAGTTCCTCCACCTGAAAAGTTAGTTTTAACAGTGTGTATATAATTTTGCAAAGAATTTAAATTGTAGGAGTACACGAAGGTATAGCTATTAAACTCCATAGTATGACTCTATTGAGGTTCTGAAGCTCTTAGTGGATGATTTTAGAACAAAATATGACAATTTTAATTTTCCCTTTAAAATATTCAAGAGATTCCAAAATTCTTGAAGCATGACACTAAACCACTTTGGAGATTTCTTGAAACATTTCGAGTTCATTCTATTAATAATCTAAGGTAAAACTAAGGTTATCCCATCGCCCAAGGAAACTTGATGTTCTATTTATCCCAAGGCTAGGACAGTCCATTAATCAATTGTTATTTCATTTAAGAGTTATGTTGGTGGGTGCCTCTAAGGAAGGTTTAAGTCATAAAAGATTGTAATGCCCACAATTATAGTCAGGCTTGTAGTATTTAAAAATGTTAATCACCTGTTAATCACCAATCATTCAATCATTTTATCTTCTAAATCCAACCAATTGAGTTTAGACATCGAGCCTAGGTCACTACCAAGCCCTTAATAATCATAACAGGGAAAATTAATAGTGGTTAAAATTTTGGTTTAAGTGGCATATGTTCTTATTGAAAGATCACATCATCACCAATTTTATGCCTAAGATAAGTAAATAATCATCTTCCTAGCTTAAGCCTATCACTTAAGAATAATTTGATCTTAGTTGACTTCCAAGTCATGATGATTAAGGAAGTTAGGATTTTTTGTTCATATTATAGAAAAAAGGTCGCAAGTGAGTTTCTACCTTTTAATCCTATCAATCATCCAAACATATTCATTAGGATCAAAATTATCCATTTTTCTTTGTTAACCCTAAATTTTGTGATTAAGACATCAACATCTAAAGTTACTCCTTTGCCTTTGGGCTCTTCACCTCATAACTCATTAATAAAAAATTCAAATGACTTTGAGAATTGAAAGTGCCTATCCATGGGTCAATTAAAACATCATAGGAGATAATGTGGATTTCAAAATCTAATTTAATTTTATTTGAATAGTTATTTAAATTTAAAAGGTATTATTTTCAAAGTTTTTTTTAACTTAACAATCCAAAATAAAGTTCTTATTCATCAGAAAATTACTAGTGATCCCCTTAGGTCAGAGAAACACTTATACAAAATTTCATGATTTTTTTTTTGAATTAAATTTTTATCATTACTATTTAATTATTAACAAATTTCAATGATTTATATAAATGGAAAATAATATTTAATTATAAAAATTATTTTTATATTCTTATTAAACTTCTATGAGTTCAGAAGACTCAGAGAATCAAATTTTGTATTTTTTGATTTTTAATTTATTTATTATAACTAAAAATAAGGAAAAATGTATTTTTAAGGTTTTAAAATTTATTTTTTACTTGGAAAAGTTTGCAAAAATCTTATTAATGAGTCCCAAGTGATCAGGATACCGTTAGGCACATTTTAAAACATTTTTGTATTTTCTTTAGATTTTTAAGTTATTTTTAATTATTTTAAATTCAAAATAAGGATTAAAATTCAAGTATTTTCTCAAAAATAATTTTTATTTTTTCCTAAGTACGCCTGATCACAAGGAACTCAGAAAACGACTTTTTATAATTTTTACAAGTGTATTTAATTTATTATAATTATTTTTGTACAAAAATATAAGGTTTCTTAGAAAATAAACTTTAGTGCTCAAACCTAATCAAATAATTTTTATATTTTTATAGTGGGTACACATGCTTTTTATACACTATGTGGAATTGATTTTGTTAATTTTTTTTATTAGTATTTAATTTACATAAATTACTACAATATATATACATTTAAGCAAATATAGAAATTTACAAAATTATTCAAGCCATCATGATAGTTTTTCTAATCTTCGCTGACCATGAGAAACCTACTAAAATTATTTCCATAATTTTTAAGTGATCTGTTAATTTATAAAATTAAAATCAGTCAAAATACTCATCTTAGCTTGAAAATTCGGGTTAGAAACATAGAGATGTCCTCTGACCTTAGAAAAATCAGAGAACATAGCCTTTCTCATAGTGAACAAACCCTCAAATTTCAAGTCATGGTGAGCATTATTTGATCATAATTAATTTAAATTCTCGAGAGAGTATTTAATTCATTAAAAATGAGGGAGTAAGAAAATAATTTTTATTTTTAGTCCACATCATTCTCCTCTACTCGCTGAGCAAGAGGATATTTTTTTTATTTTTATGATTTTTCTAGAGAAAGATATGGATTTTTGAAGATCAGACATTAAAAATAATTTAGAAAATCCATATTTTCTTAGTTAAACACACGGCGCCACCTCATCCTATGACGGCTCCGAACTCACACACGGTGCTCTGCCAATTCACGCTGCCATCCACGTCAGCTACCACACGACTTGCTTTTTCTTACCAAAGGTTGGTCCGGCTTGATCTCTTCCGCTGATGAAATAAACACGCAATCAGACAACTCCCCGTTATCGTCCTCAAATGACCTAACCTGAGAACCGTTCACACTAAAACCATAAGATCATTGCCTAGCTCAACAAAATTGCATGGGGTTTATTTCTAAACCTTCATCTACTCAGAATGAACATATTTATACAGTTTAGTATTAGAGGAGCTTCCAATAAAAATTTCAAGATAATTGGAGTTAATTTAATTACTCAAATGGATTAATCAAGTGAAATCACATTTTTTGCTTTTAAAATATTATAATAATTAAAATACAATTCAAAAAAATCACCAAATTAGTTTTGAGAGCTCCGTATGACTAGAGGAACCTAAGAAAAACAAAATTGGAATTAAAATAAACACCTCATTTTTGAGCTATTTCTGAGCATTTCAATAATTAAAATATTAATTAAAAATCATAAAAAATTGTAAGATTATAAAAACACACTAAAATGTCACATTTGACTTCCTATTCACTTGGGACCAATCAAAATAATTTTCTTAATTTCCTAAGTCAAGATATTAAATTTTAAAGGCTTAAAATCAATTTTCTTTAATTTTCACTAAAATAATCACAATAATTAAAATATAATCATAAAAAAAATGGAACTTGATCTTTGGGGTTCCTTTGACTTAGAGAGACTTAATATAAATATAAAACTTAATTTTCTACTCAAATAAAATTTTATATTTAATTAATGTTCAAAACAAAAAAATAATTCTAAAAATTAAATTAAACCTCTAAACTTTATGAAAATTGATCCAAGTGGTCCTCTAACTTAGGTTTCAAGTTGGACGGTTCTCAGACTAGGGATTCAAGGATGATGAATAGATGTCTGTTTCTGTGTGTATTGAGCGGACGATCATGATGGGGATGGACAAAGAAGTTGAACATGAATTGCGGGCCGAGTCAGCGCTGAGGTGTTTGGCGGCGCCGAACCGGAAGATGCCACATGGAAAGTTTGGATCTGCCTAGGTTGACGTGGCGCTGTGTCACCAAAGTTGTAAGATAGGGATTTTTCTTGAATTATTTAATGACCAGAACTTTAAAAATGCACATCTTTGTGTAGAAAAATTACAAAAATAAAATAAAAATACTCTCTTGCTCAGAGAATAGAGGAAAACAATGTGGAAATAATTTCATGTCCATTTGATGCAAGTATTATTTTTTATTAATTAAATGGTGTTTTTCATATTTGAATTCTCCATTTACATAGACATTTCACCATGGCATGGGACCATGGGGCTTTTGATGTATCTGTTGTTGGGTATCTCCCCAGATTTTTCCAAGGTTAGAGGGTATCTCTAACTAAAGAAATCTAATTTTCAAGTTAATGGTCCTTGTTTTAGTAAAATAACTATAAAAAATGTAAGACTCATCAAAAAAATAAAAATTTTCTTTGGTAGGTTTACTGTGGTCAGAGGACCCGAAGAAAATATAAACTAAGTTTAACTTATTAAAAAAAATCCTAATTATCACCAACCCTAAAAAATAAAATAAAATTAATTTCAAGTAATTATAAACTTAAATGACATAAAAACCATTCTCCACTGAAACTTAATATTATAGGAGCTTCCCATAAAAATTTCAAATCACATGGAGTTAATTTAATTACTCAAATGGATTAATCAAGTGAAATCACAGTTTTGGCTTTAAAATTATGATAATAATTAAAATACAATTCAAAAAAACACCAAATTAGTTTTGGGAGCTTTGTATGACCAGAGGAACCTAAGAAAAATAAAATTAAAATTAAAATAAACACCCCATTTTTTAGCTATTTTTGAGCATTTAAATATTAAAATATTAATTAAAAATCATAAAAATTGTAGAATTGTAAAAATACACTAAAATGTCACATTTAGCTTCCTGATCACTTGGGACCAAGCAAAATAATTTTCCTAATTTTCTAAGTCAAGACATTAAATTTTAAAGGCTTAAAATAAATTTTCTTTAATTTTTCACTAAAATAATCCCAATAATTAAAATATAAATAGAAAAAATATGAAACATGTTTCTTTTGGTTCCTTAGACTCAGAGATATTTAATATAAATAAAAAACTTAATTTTCTACTCAAATAATATTTTAAATTTAATTAATGTTCAAAACAAACAACTAATCCTAAAAATTAAATTAAACCTCTAAACATTATGAAAATTAGTCCAAGTGGTTCTCTAACTTAGGTGAACCTCTAATAATTTTTTTAAGGACAGAGGTTTGGTTTTGGTTGAGTTATGAAATTTTCATTGAAAATCCCCATTTTTGTATTAAAAATAATTCTAAAATTAAATAAAATTAGAAAAATCACATTTTTTCCTCTGATGTTTTATTTAACCCATGTGTGGGGTAACATAAAACTTTCAAGTTCAGTACTTGCAATTTTTGTAGATCATAACTCTCTGATTTTAAGCCCCAATTCATGGTTTTGAAATGATTTATGACTCATGATAAGGATTAAAGGTTCAAACATTTAAATCTTTTTTTTCTAAAATTACAAATTTACCCATTAATTTTTAAGGGGCTTAGTAGTGAACTAGGCTTAATCAAAATTTTGTTTAATGAGATTTAGAAACTAATCTATAACTAATTTAAACCCGGTTTAAAACACTGCTAGCTCATCTTTAAAATCAAAGTGATATGTTTCTTAATTAGACCAAACTGCCCCTAAGAGCATTTACCTATATAATTTATAAATAAAACATCAAGTGATAATTACCACATCCTTAGGGTTATTTAGAACATCAGTTCATTAAGCATAAGGCATAAGGATATGATAAGAATGAGTTATTAAGCAACCTAATGATTTTGAAGGAGCTCGAGACTTTTTCAAAACATTATGAGATGCCCGGGGCCTGGTCCCTGGACCTTTCTCACTCTTTCAGATACCTTAGAACTCATTATGCCTTGCTTAAGAAAACCAACTATACACTGAAATAAGTAGGACCCACTAGGATATAACATCAGATCTGGTAGATATACCTCAGACCTGTACTTTCTGTATTATATATATATATGCCTTGCAAGTACTGAACATTCAGGTGGAGGAATGAGAATACACGACGAGTATGCTTTTATAATTTACACCTTCTTTTCTTGCACTTTCTTTACTGTATTTTTCCTGCTCGTGAAATTACATGTTAAACAGCGATGTCACCCTGCATTTTAAAACTAAAGCTTTTGGGATAACCACAGAACTGAAACCAAAACAAAAATTTTAAAAAAAATCAAATAAGATAAAATTCACCGCCACAACAATCAAAATATAAGACAACCCAAAATTTAATGACAAACATCCCAAATCAAGAATTGCAACTAAATTAAAACATCTCTATCGGATGATCAGGAATACCTTAGAGGAGGTAACTTATGATTGCTAAAAAAACTTCCTATGGTCTAAATGAAAGTATGAAACTCATTTAGTTGAGTTTAGTAAATTCATTTTGACTAAGTGAATCTGAATCTGAAAGAAAATAAAGTGAATCTGAAAGAAAATAGTGGTGCCAGAATGAGGAAACCATAGGATCCTAACTGGTGTCGCTCTAATTAAATTTAATATCCCCCATAAAATTTAAAGAACCATAACCATAGGAAAAACTTGATTTGACATTATAACTTGACACATTAGAAAACTTATACTCGCCACAATGAGGAGCTTGGAGGTAACATTGTGGGCAGCATGACCATCTTCG
The DNA here is from genome assembly GCF_001263595.1 of Phalaenopsis equestris. Taxonomy (NCBI): domain Eukaryota; kingdom Viridiplantae; phylum Streptophyta; class Magnoliopsida; order Asparagales; family Orchidaceae; genus Phalaenopsis; species Phalaenopsis equestris. The sequence continues at coordinate 59,857 of NW_018237255.1, read as the reverse complement.
ACAGCAAAGTCTATCAATACCAGCTAAACCATTCCTTAAAATTAAATAATAATCTATAAGACTTCGAGGTTGTTTGCTTATGAAACATAATCTTCAACTTATCAATAGGCATTTGTATGGTTCTGCTATACAATATAAGCCCTAACTCGTCTTAGATTTCTGAGGTTGTCATTTGTTACGAATGTAAGCCCTAAATACTAAATCATCACATCTTTCAGGAAAATCATCACATCTTTCAGGATATTTGTGTGATCTTTTTACATGAATGTAAGCCCTAATTAATAAAATTGGTAAGATGAAACATTCATTAAATCAAATTTCTAAAATTGAAGCCAAATAGTAAGATAGTTTTAGGAAGTCATCGAGGTTGTCCTCAAAATCTGTGCATCTTTTAGCCTCTCTCCCTTTGGATTCTAAAATAAAATGTTCCAAATTTGAGTCATTGCACTTTCACACCTCTTTCTCCTATCTCATTGAAAAGTAGATAATATCCCCTAATTTTTATCAAGATTTTTTTTAGGTGACTTTGGTTATCTAGGATGTGATTAACTATAAGGGCTTGCCCTTATAAAAAGCATTTTCAAACCCATCTTAAAATAAACCCTATTTAATTTTTTGTATTAAATAGGGGAACTTGTCGGCTTATAATAAAAATGGTTTCACAGATTTAATGGATGTCATACAATTTATAGTTTATTTAATCGAGTCTTAACAGTAAGTAGTGTGTTTATCCTTCACGATGAATACATTATTTGTGGTATTAGGATCGCTTATTTAAAGTACTAGGGATATGAGATCGGTCTGGTCTTATATTTTCAAAAATCCAAAATACTATATATTAAGATAAAATAAAATGGGTGTTGGGGCATCCATCCTAGCAACCAACAACATCACAACCCCCAACCTTTTTAGCACCGACAATTCCAAACTCCTCAAAACATTCCCCTTGATCATTTTAAGCCCTCCATTGGTCTTAAACTAAACTCAAACCTCACTCAAATCCCACTTAAATCAAAATCCCAAAATTTTCCTTAAAGTTCAAATGTCACTAAATTAAACCTCATAACTCCATAAATTCAACCCAATTGATATCCAAAACTCTTCATCACAATCCATTGAACCAATTTGAGCCATCAATTGAACCAAACCCAAACCCTAGTCCAATCTAAGCCTAAGTCTATACTAAATACCCAAAAATTGACCATGAGCCAAATTTCATTAAATTGAACTCCCAAATGAGTTTAAAATCACCCAATTCCTTTTTCAAACTTCTCATGACAATCATCCAAATCAATTTGGTAAATGAATTGACCCAAATCTTATCTCAAACTCAACCTAGACCCAAGTTCAAAACAAAACCATAATTTTGAACCCAAACTCCAAACTGAAATAACTTATTGGAATTAACCCATGCTTATTCCTTTTCTACCTCGGTCAACACCATAAGACGCTATTCACATCACCATGGGCCAAGGGTCTCTCAAATTTAGGAACCCTCTTTCTAAATTTGGCTAAACCCATTACCCCATGTAATCAGCCATCAAACTTCTAATGTAATCATAATTAAGACTCTCTCTGACTCCTCTAAACCAGCTACGTACCTCGCTTGTGCTTTCTAGCCCGTGTAGTCACTGGAAAACCGAGCCCGAGATAGCCACCTAAGCATTTGATTGCAAATTGAGCCCATCCCTATGAAAAATTCCTATTAGGTGAGTGCATCACTTAGTCCTCACATAGAGCTTATTGGCACTAGCCAATTACAACCTGAGCTCTACCACTTGGCCATGGTTATAAGAGCCACCCTTCACGGCCAAGAGAAGAGGGTGCACTAGACCTTAGGGAGACTCTATCAAATTGCTTCCAAAGCTTCTCCTAGACTTGCTAAGTTCATTCCAACAATTTTCAACCATCATCCTCACTGCCTGAGGTCAGTTTAGAGCTCAAATCTTGAGGCATATTTTGGCCATCTTCCAAAACTCCACCACACCCACTGAAACCAAAAATTGGCTTGCCCCTCACCATCCCCCGACAAAAACAAGAAGATCCCCGATGCACCAAGCTAATGTGATATTTTAAGTATACATTTTATGCTTGTTTTTGGTGATATAACACTTTAAAGAAGGGTATTTTCATGTTTTTATTGTAGGTAAATCAATTTTAGGCATTCGGAGAAAAAGTAGCAAAAAGAAGAAAATTTTGAACAAAAATATAGAACTTTGTGATTTTGGTGCCTGAGGCCCAAGAACTGGTATCTGAGGCACCACCTTACAGAGAGCTAGCGCCAGAGACCACTATACAGAGAAGCTACACCTGAGGTGCCAGATTTAGTGCCACAAGTGTCAGAACCCAGAGCACTGCAGACTTAATTAACTTGGCATTTGAGGCACCAGAAGCGACAGAGATGATACTTGATGGGTTAAGGCGGTCCGGGAAGAGTTTTGAGCGGATTTAGAAGGCTCCAAATGTTTCAAACACCCCATGGAGTGATTTAATGCATCTGGACAATTTGGTAGGCTCTTTAAGAAGGGACATGTCTTTTAAATGAATGGACATGTCTTTTGGGATTCAAAAAGTGTGAATTTTGGAGAGAATTTGGGAGGGAATTTTGAATTATTTTTGAAAGGATGCAACCCCTAATTAAAAAGTAGAGTGGCGAGAGAGAGCTTTGGTGGGTGGCATGAGATAGAAGAAGAGTTGAGGCATGATATAGAGTGAGGGACTTGGAGATTTTCTTCTAAGATTGTAAGAGGAGAGGGAAAGTGAGAGATTTCTTCTTCATTACATTTCTAAGGAAAAATGAGAGTGCTTGTAAAGAGGGAATGTGCTTAAAGAGGACTTCTAGGGATTTGCTTGGGAAGAAGTGTGAGATAAGTTGTGTCTTTATTTCTTTGTTTTGTAAACTTGTTATTATGTATGAATTTTGTGTTTTGTCATTTCCTTCTCATGAATTCTGAACAGTATTGTTTATCCTTCTCTCTACTCTAAGATACGGTCTTTTGAAGAATTGATTTTGTTTTATATGATTTTAAGTGTCAATAATTTGAACTCTGATCTTCACTTACTTTTGGATTTTACCAAATAATATGATTAAATGTATTGAGAAGTTGTGGACCTCACATTTGGTTGAGGTTTAGTTTTTTCGCTTTAGTAGCCTAAGGTCAAGCCATAGGATTTTCCTATTGACTATTCTTAGAAAATTAGAAAAGGAACCCTCACCATTAGAAATTCATAACTCTTCTCTACTCAACTTGAAATTTCACATATTGGTCCTAACCTCAAGCACTTAGTAGGTGGGATCATTATGGGGGAACTCAAGATGAGTCACCCTTATGACTGCTGGACCTTAGGGTTGACCTTGGGTGTTGGTCTATGACTTAAGACACTCACTTGCAATCACTTACACTCACAATCACTATCCTAAACTTA
>NW_018237255.1:32823-56347 GCF_001263595.1 Phalaenopsis equestris | reverse complement strand
GCTAAGACAACTACATAGAGGACCCAAAATGGGGTTTTCATTGGTCCATGGCTTATTGATGGTGGTTGGCACTCCAACTCTACCAAGATACCCAACCTAGCCTTTTGCCCCTAAACTCCCTAAATTACCTAGATACCCTTGGGACACCAAATTTGGCCAAAATTGCCAAATTTTTCAAAAATTCTCAAATTGATTCAAAAATCATTTCAAACACTTTCAAAACACCGAAACTACCCAAAATCACCAAAATTTCCCAAATTACCAAAATAGCCCTCCTTAGCCCAAAATTCCAAAAATTCCAAAAAAAATCCCAAAAATTTCCAAAACCTCCAAAATATTCCCAATTTTGTTTTCCTCAACTACCACATGACCCAATTTGGCCAATTTGACCATCTTTGACCAAAACCCCCAAATTGCCCTTTAAAAACCCATTTTTTCCCAAATCTACCTCAAATGTCCATCAATTTGATCTCAATCTCTCCAAATTTAAATCCCAAACTCAAATTCACCCTCAATGTGACAAAAAAAACCAAATTTTAGCTCAATTTGCCCATGCTTTGAGCCCAATTTTGATATAGGTCAAACCCCTAATTTTGGGCACATGACCTAATCTAAGCATGACCTAATCTCACAAAATTAAACCCATAGCCCACTCAATTGGCCACAATTTATGTTTTAAGCTCTTCATAACATTCCTAAACATCAAACTTGACCTTAAATTGGCCTTAGACTTAATTTCAACCCAAGTCCAAAAAAGCCCCAAATTTTGCCCAAATTGACTATGTCCCCAAATTTCACCAAATTAATTGCCTTATCCCCAAACTTGGCACCCAATTCATGCTGAAAAATCTTCATGGCCCTCCACCTAAGCATCACAATACACCCAAACATTGGCCCTGAGAGCCACGCCTTAGCCATTTTTATAAAAACTTAGCTCCACGACCATGGGAGGTGTGCTAAAACTTCCTCTGAGAGACTTCCCTAAATCGATCCCAAAGCCTCTTTGAGACCTCCTCTGCACAATCCAACCACCACATTGCCCTAAATCGCCTTGCCGGAGCCCAATTTTGAGCTCGAATCTCTGCCTAAAATTGGGACAAAGCTCTCCACACTTCTAGACAAAGCTCTCCACACTTGCTCTCCACACTTCTACACTCCACAAAAACCAAATTAAACTCACCCACACCTTCACCATAGTGAGAGAAGGAAAAACCACATCAAATCCCCCTTCCGCAGAGACTCTAGCATAGCTCTACACAAACACCTGAAATCAGGCTTGGTCGAATTCCTACCAAGGCTTTGCACCACAGTCATAAGCTTAATCCCTAGCCTCTTTAGACCCCAAAAAACGTGCTGAGCACCTCTGATCGAAGCTTCACTTCTCAGAGCCAGCTTGCTCGTCCGGTCGCTTGGGAGCCTATTTTGATTCTCCATTTGATTAGGCTTGATTTAATAGTATGATTACCATATGTATATGTTCGTCTCACTAAGACGAATCCATAAGATCAAACCTAAAGTGATTTGGTTGAGTCTAAGCTGATATCTTAGGGTTTTAGTGTGGACGGTCATGGGATCACTCTATCGGGAACGATGACGGGGAGTCGTTTGATCGCACGTGTACCGGATGGACGGAGTGGATCGAGCCGGACACCGCTTTCTTACATGAACCGCGGGCCAGCAGCTACATGGATGGGGGTGTCCAACCAGAGAACGCCACCCGTGCCTTCAGCGTTGCTGAGGATACAGTCAGTGTCGCACGCTTAAATAGAAAAATAGGGATTTTCTTATTTAAATAAATAGCCCTAAATTTAAAAATTCATATCTTTGTGTAGAAAATATCATAAAAAAAAAATAAAAATACCCTCTTGCTCAGTGAATAGAGGAGAACAATATGGAAATGATTTGGAGTCCATTTGATGCATGTTTTATTTTTAATTAATTAAACACTGATTTGAATGTTTTGATTCTCCATGCATGTAGTAATATCACAATGACTTGAAATTTTAGCATGTTGTTGCCTCTATCTTGCGGAACATCCTCTGACTTTTCTAAAGTTAGAAAAGGTCCCTAGGCAGAGATCCATATTTTTAAAAGTTTATGTCTATTATTTTCATAATTTAATCATGATAATTAGAATGTTGCGTAGAAAATTCCAAAAAAAATTTGGAACGTTCACCATGATCAGAGGATCTTTTGGAAATAATTTAATGAGTTAAGTCATTAAGAATACACTTAATCTTCACCAACCCTAAAACACAATAAAAATTAATTTTGGGTAACGCAGACATCTAAATGGCTTAATTTTTTATCTCCACTAAGATATAAACTCCAGAGGACTCCTCATAAAAATTTCAAAATTTTTGGAGTTCATATGGTAACTTAAATTGATTTTTCAAGTTAAATGGCGTTTTTGGCACTTAAATGACCCTTAATAATTAAAATTTAACTTGAAAAATTATAAAACTTATTTTTTGGAGTTCTCTGTCATCATAGGAATTTTATAAAATAAATTTGAAGTAAAAATTAAAACTTCATTTTAGCTTATTTTAAATATTTTAAATAATTAAAAATAATAAAAATCACAAAAATAATAAAATTCATGGAAATGTTCTAAATTGTTTCCTAAGCACTTAGGAACAATTGGGCTATTTTTCCTAATTTTCTAAATAAAGATATTGAATTTTGAAGCTAGCTTCAAGATATTGAATTTTGAAGCTGATTTTCTAAATAAAGATATTGAATTTTTTAAATGTGAAATTTGTTTCTCTGTGTCCCTTGACGTTAGAGAGATTTAATAATAATATAAAACTTTATTTTCCACATTTAAAATATTTTATAATTAATAAAAACCCCAGAACTTAAAATAGTTCTTAAAATTCAAATAAAATTCAAAAATTCATTAAATTTGGTCCAAAGGCTTTCCTGGTCTAAGCCTATATCCAATAAAAATTTCAAGGCATCAGGATTTACCTTGGTCAAGTTAGGAATTTTCTTTGAAAAATCCTAATTTTTGCATTAAAAATAATTATATAGATAAATTATATTTTGAAAAATCACACTTTCTCCTCTGATGTCTCAATCGACCCATAAGTGAGGTGGGATAAAAATTTCAAAGTCATTTGGATTAAATTTGATGAATTATGAAGTGATAGAGCCTTAGGGGCAAATGTGTAATTTTGGAAATTTAGCCTTAATGAACATTTAGGCCTAATTTCAGAAAGGGAAATGGGAAATTTTTGATTCTAATTAACATATTTGGATGTTTGAATCACGAGGGGTTGATTGGTAGAAACCAACCTCACTTGTCCTAATTAAAAAGGATAAATTTGCAATTTCCTTAAATTACATAAATTGGGGAGTATAGCCGATTAAATGATCCTAGATTTACGGGTATGATTTTGGGTGTTAATAACTCACTAATTTAATACCCCTATTTGATAAACAAAAAACAAAAACATGAATCATCACCATCACTTATAAGTTAATTTCATTTGCAATGACTATAACACTCACCAAAATATTAAGGACTTAGTAGTGACTTAGGCTAAATCGAGTTTCATTTAAATAAAAATTAGAAATGTAATCGTCATTGAAAATTAAAACATCTTTTAAACACTACAAGCCCAAGTCAAAATTGGGCTAAGTCTCTTAAACTTGCCTCTTTAAGGGTCTCGCACATAATTCTTAAATTAAATTACGAGTGATAATTACCCTATTCTTAGAGATAATTGAGACATCAATGCTCACTAAGCACTAAGGATATTTACAGGATGAATTATTAAGCAACATAATAAGTTTAAAAGAGCTCAGGATTTTTCACCAGGCAGCGAGAGAGTAGCACATACCTGCTTCTTTCTCTAGATCTGTTGGATACCTCAAAGATCTACTAAACTTAATATGTTTTTCTTAGCAAAATCATCCTTAATTAAACTCTTAAGGACCCACCAAGATATGACCTAGGGTTAGGCAGGTCATCAAAATTTTACTTCCTTGCTTCATATAAATTGCCCTGACATGCATTTTGAGTTTCAGGTGGTGGAACGAGAAGACTCCACTCCCCAGGTACGCTTTTACGGTTTTAAACATTGTTTTTCTTGTACTTTTATGCTATACTTTTTTTGCTTACACAAATTTGAATGCTAAACAATGATATCACCCAACATGAAAACTAAAACTATCAGGATAGCCACAAAACCAAAACCAAAACTAAAACTAAAATCAACCAAGATAAAATTCACCTATACAACATTCAAAATATAAAACAACTCAAAATTTAATCACAAACTTCACACAAAACTACAATTTAAACTAAATTAAGACGTCTCTATCTGATGATCGGGAATCCTTCGGAGGAGGTAACCTATGATTGCTAACGAGGCTTCCCATGGTCTAAATGAAATTATAGAACTCATTAAGTTGAGTTTAGTAAATTCGTTTGGACTAAGTGAATCCAATAGAAAATAGTGGTGTCGGAACGAGGGAACCATAGGATCCTAACCGGTGTCGCTCTAATCAACTTTAATTTGGCCCCATAAAATTTAAAAAACTTCAACCATAGGGTGACCTGATTTGACATCATAACTTGACACACTAGAAAACTCAAAATCATCACGACGAGGAGCTTGGCACGACCATCTTCAATAGCAAAACCTATCTTCCCCAGCTAAACAAATCTTCATTCCTTAGATTTAAGCAACAAAGCCATAGGACTTCGAGGTTGCTTACTTATGCAACGTAAATCCTCACCTCATCTTTATGCCTTTGTACAACCCTGCTATGTAATATAAGCCCTAACTCATCTTAGGATTCCAAGGTCATTGTTTGTCACGACCTAAACCCTTACATCTTCCAGGCTATTTGTGTGATAGTTTCATGCAAATGTAAGCCCTAACTTATAAAATTAGCAGGATGAAACACCTAAATATTTCTCCTCAAAATTGAAGCCAAATATTAGGATAGCTTGGGAAGTCATCGAGGTTCTCCTCTAGATCCATGACATCCCCTAGTTCTTCCTCCTTTGGACTCTACAACAAAATGTTCCAAATTTGAACCAATCCCCTTTAACACCTCTACGTTCGATCTCATTGAAAAGTCCTCTCCTTTGAAACTCCTTGAAGATAATATTTTCTAATTTTTATCGTGAGTCTTCTTAGGTGAATTTGGTCATTTAAGATGTAATTAACTATAGGGGCTTGCCCTTATAGGAAGCATTGCTGAACCCAACTTAATATAAATCCTATTTAATTTTTTATATTAAATAGGGGAACTTATCGAAAAATACAAATGTTTCACAGACCAAACAAATGTCATGTATTTCTTAGTTTATTTGATCGAGTCTCATCCTCAATTCTTGCGTTTATCCTTCGGGATAGATACAGGATTTAAGGTACAACACTCGTACAGCACTCTTTCATTTAAACTATGAAAAATATGTGGTCAGTTTGATTTAATATTTTTCTAAAACTAAATATTTATGTGAATTAAAATGTCCTTCCAAAGCGGGCGACGGGATTTTAGTTCTGGTGACCGACAGTTTCTTACGGGCAACTCCTCCAACCAAATATAGCGTCGACAGCTTCTAGCGACTCTGCTGGAGACAAGGTTTTCTCTCCATACAAATTAAGAAATATTATCTTCACATATCGGTAATGTGTCCATGTCCCTCTTGGATAAAATTACCTTCTTCCGTTGGCTTACTTTACCCATTTATGTTTTTGGAAAGTACGGCTAACTCCTTGGACTTCAGGACATCTTTTCAACCATCTTTAAATAGAGGGGTTCAGAAGGTCATTAAGGACTCTTTAAATTTTTATGCGGGGTCGGACCCCCATTAGGTGTTTTGGTGGATTAATTTCACCTGGGCATTGTCTGCCACTAAATGTTTCCCGCACTGGGCCCTAAAATACTTCACATCTCCCTTCCAAATTTGATTTGCTATTCTGCAAATTAAATCGTGTTGTGTTGCACGCACTTTGAAATTTTCTTATATTAATTAAATTTTCCACCTCTTGATTTTTCCTAAACAAAATTTGAAAATACCCATAAATTAAGACCCACTCGGTCTATAGATTAACTGATTTGCTATTCTGCAAATTAAACCAAATCGTTTTGTGTTGTGCGTCCTTTAAAATTTTCTTATATTAATTAAATTTTCCACCTCTTGATTTTTCCTAAACAAAATTTGAAAATACCCATAAATTAAGACCCACTCGGTCTATAGATTAACTTCTACTTTCAGTGCTTGCACTAAGAAGTACAAGGTTTTGGTCATATAGCTAACCCCAAAACTTTCCATTTTAAAGCCTGCTGCAATGTCCTACCCAATGCTGACCTTCTCCTGCAACCTGCCAATGATCCACGAAGCTCGTAACCTTGCTCTTACCATCAAATTTGGAGCCATATTTGAAGATCTCAAAGTCATCCTTGGGAAAGCCCTGTTCGTACTGATGAAGATTGCCACTCCAAAAATACAGGACCCGTTTGCAAAATTCAGCCTGAACTGCCTTCAAGACTTCCCTGCCTGCAAGAAGACCAAAACTACTGTCGTCACGGCACCTGCCAAACCTGCTATCCCCGCTGATACTAAGGGGAAAGAAGTAATGATTATTCAGGATCTGACTGAGGGATTAACTGTCCCACCACCAGTGTTTGAAATCGGATCAAGCTCAAAGACTGTACCACTGACCTGAACCGAAAAAAAAAACTGTAATAGAAGGGTTTGGAGGGCCATCAAAACCTAGGATCCTGAGAAGACACCCGTTGAGGAGGAGCCTCATCAAGATGAAGAAGGATTATCAAAATTTTATTCACTCTTACGAGGGAGTAGAATCCATCCTCTGACGGATACCTATGGGTACGAGAGTATCCAGAAAATCGCCGCAGCATTACCACCACTTCATGGACATGGTGAGGAGAGAAAGAAGTTCACTCCTATCAACCGAGTTAGTGTAGTTTTCAAAAGGCTAACTGCCAAAGAAGGATGTTCAATTAACGAGTTACTTGAACGAGTGGGACATTCAATTTCCCCTTGCATGAAGAAGGAAATTTTGAAGGACATAAAGTCTACCAGACAGTCTCACAAGAAAACTGGAGTGCCACCTACTTGCATCCCTATTTCATTCCATTTAGGGAATAGAGTTGATACCACAGTGATTACTACTGACTATGCTGCCACCAAGACTGCAGGTCGTCGATCGGTTAAGTCAAGAATGGGTCCAAAAATCTTACCCGTCACCCATTATGGAGATATTCCTACAATCCCAAAGGCAAAGACAAGAGGATTACCTGGCATTGTAGTCAGTCTACTCCAAGGGGAGCATATTTTCCCTTGACATACTGATGTTTCTACTAAGACACTCCATCCTGAGACATCATCGTCGAAAAAGAAAAAGGTTTGGGTACCCAAGGTCACTGCACCGATACAGTCCGTTAAGCCCATGAGACAAGAACATGGAATGAAGCCAGGGTTTGAAATATATGACATCATCACAACTATCGCCAACGAGATGGAGGAACAAGAATAGGAGGTTCATCAGAGTCCTCTAGATCTTAAAGCAATCAAGGAATCGATAATTGAAGAAAAATTTAAGAAGCTTAGGATTGAGATTTCTGAGTTAGCTCGAGAGCATGGAGTCTTCATCGATAGTAATGAAGAAAATTTTTATTACAATTATTACTTGGAGGAAGATTTCATGGATGTCCATGTAATTAAAACTAGAGCCTCCGCATCTGCGCAAGAGGCTCAACCTCTCGCCGAAGAGAATGCCATAGATGAGTCACGTAGGGTTATCCTCTTAAGGGATGAATAAGTTAGTCTACTGGAGAAAAGAATATAAGAAATGGCCACATCCATGACCGCCATGACCACTATTCAAGGGCAATCACAAGCGTCGCAATTGGCTTCTCCAAAGATCAATCAGCTGGAAATCATACACATCACAAATGAAAAAAGAGAGATTGCTTTAGCAAGCAAAAAAGAGCAACATAGGAAGGATTTTCCATCAGCTGCTATCCCAGAAAAGGAATTCAAGCGAATTCAAGAAAATGGTTGAACAAGTGCGGGACCAAGTGCGGGACGCTTTAACCCAATCTAAGGGTGGTGCATTAATTTTAAAGGGTAGACCTTACCTAGAGGAATTCGATGTTGTGCCTTTCTCTAATGGTTTTGTGGCCCCAAACTTTAAGATATTTGATGGGACTGGGAATCTCAGACAGCATTTAGCACATTTTCGAGCCAGCTGTGGCAACATGAGGAATAGTGAAGCTCTACTCTTCCAGCAGTTCGTCCAGTTCGTCAGCAGCGCAGTTCGTCAGCAGCTTGTTAGGAATTGCTTTCGACTGGTATGCTGACTTGACCAATGTGTCAGTTAAAATATTTTCTGAGTTGGAACAATTGTTTTTGAAAAGATTTGCCGGGGCGCAACATCATGTATCTATTGGAGAGCTAATTATGGAAAAACAAAAGCCTAGTGAAACCTTGGTGGACTATATTTTGAGGTGGAGAAACCTTAGCATGAAATGTGAACCTCAGCTACAGGAACATCATGCAATTGAAATCCTACTAAAGAGCATTCATAGAGCAGTAGCTTTCATGCTCAAGGGACTCACCAGAGAAGCTACTCAATACTCAATAAAGCCATCAGTCTTCAAGAAGAAATCAAGCACATGGAGTCACACGAAAAGGCTAAGGTGACCAGAGTGTTCAAAAAGAATTCAGGAGTAGTAGCGACCACCGACATAGGAAAATAGCCGATGAAGATATATGCAGAAGATCCTCACCAGTCTTTGTCAATTCACCACAGTACGCTCAGAAATAGAGTAGTCAACCCAACCAGCGACCGCCTCAAGAATGATCACCTCGAACAGGGGATAAGAAAATATCTCTGTCAGAAGAACTTAAAATGATGTATTCTTTCAAAGATGAAGCTATACTTAAAATATTCAAAAGTCTGATGAAGAAGCTAGAATTCAGACTACCAGACCTGAAAAAGCCCAAAGAGGTAGATAAGAAAAATGAACCAAATTAGTGCCCATACCACCGGTTGCTTGGACACACGATAAAGGAATGCTTCATCTTCAAGGATTGTCTTGAGAGGAAAGTTAAAGAAGGGAACATAACAATCCCGAAAGAATATTTAAGAGAACCTAAAAAAGGTTCCATAAATATGATTTTGACCGAGCTAATCTCCCCAATCGATCCGTATAGTAGAACAGATGGATGGAGTACAACTTGGGATGAACTCAAGAGGGTCCTCAATCAAATACAGGGTCCATCAAAACAATCTTCTACACATACCAGAGAAGAAGGATAGAATGGGTTCTGGAGCAGATCATCCAAGAAAATACTGAACAAGATCAAGTCTGCATCAAGACAAGCCTCCGTTCACAGTTTGCGGCATACCAAGCCCGAGATGAAGGTTTTGCCAGGAGATCCGTCATCATCAAGGACAAAGAAGAAGAAGAAAAGCATCACTAAAAAGATTGATAGCATGGGGGGTAGGATAGGGACTGCCTCTACAAGATTAGTTGTCTCAGATTTTGGGAAGAAAATCCTTAAACCCCTACTTTGTATGATTATCTTTTTGTCCCTTCGGGGTCTTATGAATATAATGATTGTGATTTTGGCTATGTTTTAACTATTTCTAGTGATAATGTAACTAATTTTGACCAATCTAACTTCGGTCTTGATCCCCAAAAAGATCCTCAATTTGTACTTGAGCCTTATGAACTCTTTGTCAAATCCAAAGAAGACATCAATGACACTGCTTATTACAGCATCGGGAGCGAGGAGCCAATTCTCGAGCACCACGATTCACCGCTTACCATCAACCTAGATCTTTCTGATAAAAAGGAGACATCAGAAGATCCAATAATGGTAGCTCAAGAAGAAGAAATCATGGAAGTTAACCTAAGAAGCAAAAAAGTGTTACCACCAAGAACAGCTCCAACAGATAAGGGAAAGCAGATAACAACCCAAGAAGTGATTCCTCCACCTCCAATAGCAGAAGAACTACATAATCAAGATGAAATCATAGGATCATATAAAGTATACTACAACATGATAAGTCATCTTAGGAAGTTTCTGGCCCGATTAAGCATCTACGATGCTTTGTTCCTGTCACAAGAGATGAGAGAGTCTCTGGTTACAGCTTTGCTTGACCCAGAGATTCGCCTAGCTCAGTTGGTTAGCACATCCTCAGATGATGTTTGTTTGTTGAAAGAAAAGTCAGGGGTAACCTTCACAGATGAAGATCTGTTGCTCGGTAGGTCCGGCCGCCCACAACCGTCCACTCTATATCTCCATCAACATCGGTAGATTTGTGTTGTCTAGAGTTTTAATAGATCTGGAGCATCTCTTAACTTGATGAGCCTACGGACATTGGACTATTTGGATATTAAAGCTCAAGACTCAAGAGCTTACGGAGCTTACGACTGATAAAATGATGTTAAGACGATTCAACCAAAAAGGAGAAAGAGCCCTTCGATTAATTACATTACTTATGAAGGTTGGAGAACTCATGACAACCACTAAATTTCATATCATCGACGCCGAGACCTCTTTTAATGCTCTACTCGGTCGACCATGGATTCATGAGCACAACATGGTTCCATCATCCTTACACCAATGCATCAAGTACTGTAAGGATGGTAAAAAAAATTGCATCAAAGGAGACTTACAACCATTTTCAGTAAATGAAGTTGGTATCCATGAAGATGCTGCCTACTACGGGCCTTCAAAGAAAATTGTTTTCTCTCACAAAATTGTCACAAATAAAAGTGAAGATTCAAAAAAATCACAAAGAAGAAGCCATTCAACTCCGCTTCAACAATCTTCCACCACTCCCTTACAACGAATTGGTGGAGAGGCTCTGTTAGTTCGTGCACCCGAGGTCGAGGCCGGGGACGTGGACGAGGAAGAATCAGCTTAATAGTTGAACTGACTAGGCCAATTATCAACATTGGTAATGAAGACAGTTCCAAAGACATCCAAAGACAAAATAATAATGAAATAATGATGACAAAGCAGAAGAAACTTCAGTACGAGATATCCTTAGAAGATACAAAGAAGAATGAATTTGAAACAATGTATGATCAGATAAACCATTATGTGAATGCTATGATGACCCTTACTCCAATTCTCCCTCAAAAGGTCGAGAGTTTAGAGGTCAACGAAGTCTGTAGTGTTGGTTCAATGATCTTGAAAAACATGTAAATTTTGATGATGATCCTAATGAATTAACGGAATTTCTTTTTGGTTACTTTTCGACTAGGAAACTTACCAAAACAAATACCAAAAGATAAATTTCAACGTTTTGAAAAATTATGGAATGTTAAAAGTCAAACTCCCAACTCAAAAGAGGGTCTTCGATTTGGTACATTCGGGCCAGTTGATGATTCTGAATTTTGCATGGTTGTTACAAGTGAGCCAGGAGAGAATTGTCTCGGTATAGAGGATGATTCTATGGATCAACTAATAGAAGATGCTCTGCCAGAATTTGAGGAGGAAATTAAATCTACCGTTGATGAACGTTGATGAACTGAAAGAGATTAACCCCGGGACTGAAGAACAACCTCAACCTACATTTATAAGTTCCATACTCAATGACAAAGAATCTTCAGAATTGATCAAACTATTAATAGAATTCAAGGATTTCTTTGCATGGAGCTACGATGAAATGGTAGGACTGTTAGCAGAGGTTGCACTTCATAAACTCGGGGTGGAAAAAAATATAACCCCAGTAAAACAAGATCCTAGGAGAATGCACCTTGAAATAGAACAACAAGTCATCGCCGAGGTGAAGAAATTAATAGACACCAACTTTGTAAAAGAAGAACAATACCCCATGTGGTTAGATAACATTATACCTGTTAAGAAGAAAAATGGATAGATTCTTGTTTGTGCAGACTTCAGGGATTTGAACAAAGCATTTGTAAAAGATAAGTTTCCACTACCAATTCCAAATATGATGGTGGATATCGCTTCAACACACAAAATTTTCTCCTAAATTTTCTCCTTCATGGATTTCTCCTTCATGGATGGATCACCGGGATACAACCAAATCAAGATGGCTCACAAGGATGCAACACTTACAGCCTTCAGAACACTTATTGGAATTTTCTGCTACATAGTGATGACATTCGGCCTAAAGAACACCGGAGCAACATATCAGCACGCAATGATGAAGATTTTTGATGACCTCATCCATAACCAAGAGAATGCTACGTGGATGATTTGGTCATCAAAAGTAAACAAAAAAAAGACCATTTGTACAATTTGAGGATCGTGTTCAGACGGTTACGACGATATGACCTGAAAATGAATCCCTTAAAGTGAGCCTTCGGTGTTACATCCAAGAAATTTTTGGGATTATCCGTCATTGGGGAATCGAGATCGACCCCGATAAGATTAAAACTCTCTGGGAAATGCCTCCTCCTAAAACCTTGAACTAGCTATGTTCCTTAGCTATGTTCCTTCTTTCTAGGGGAAGTTGGCATATTTGAGATGCTTTATTTCTAATCTCTCAGGTAGGTGTCAGCCTTTCTCGACATTAATTAAAAAGGACGTCAAATTTGTTTGAGAAGAGAAATGTCAGCGGGACTATTGAGGATGTTAAACAATATCTAATCAGACCTCCTATTTTGGCAGCCCCTATTCCAGAGAAACCGTTGATACTTTATACCACAGTCTTAGACGATTATCTTGGAGCCCTGCTAGCCCAAGTCAATGATGAGGGTAAAGAAAATGCACTCTACTACTTGAGTCCTCTACTACAATGCACTCTACTACTTGAGTCATCGCCTAATACCAACAGAGATAAGGTATCCACCTATTGAGAAGCATTGTCTGACATTAATTTTCACTATTTAAAAGCTTAGACATTATATGCTTTCTCATAAGATTCCCTAATCTCAAAAGTTAGTCTGTTGTAATATCTGATGACCCGCTCCAACACTATCCAAACGTTTAGCAAGATGGTCAACGATCATATTGCAATTTGATATAACTTTTGTTCCTCTTTGTGCTATAACTTTTGTTCCTCTTTTGTGCTATCAAGGGAAAGATACTAGCAGACTTTCTCGCTGCACACCCACTGCCAGCTGGGTCCTCTCTCAACGATGAGTTACCAGACGAGCAAATACTACAATTGGAATTCTCTGGTGCACAATTCTAGGAAATGTACTTCGATGGCGCTTCGTCAGCTAGAAAAGACAAAGGATCAGACACAGTTATACCGGGCAAAGCAGGGAGTAGTTTGATCTTTATCACGCTAGATAAGGGTATGTTGAGGTTCTCATACCAGTTGAGGTTCTCATACCACATTCTCATACCACATGACAGAGCCATGCACCAACAATGAAGCAGAATATGAAGCTTTAATCACCGGGTTGGAAGTGTCAATCTCAATGGATATAACAAACATTGCCATATAATCATCTAGCAAGTCACCAATCTAGCAAGTCACCAGACAATACAAAATTTTTAAACCAAGATTAGCAGAATACCATCAGTACACAATGAAGTTGTTGGAGCAGATCCTCAATGTGACTTTCTATCAGATTCTTAGGGGAGATAATGCCCATGCTGACGCCCTAGCTAAACTCGCTAAGAAAATGGCATGTCCCCCGGAGGATTCCATTGAAATCACAATACAAGGAAGATATTTCTTGTTTCATATCGACCTTGAAACCTTAAACAAGCTCGGAAAAGAAGAAGCAATAAATACAATTACAACCATCAATGAAGATTGGTGGAAGCCATTAATAGAATCATTAATAGAATATTTGTATACTATATTTGTATACTAGAAAGCTGCCAAAAGACAAGTCTAAAGCACATCATATTACAAGAAGGTCATGTCTTATGCCCTAGTGGGAAACATTCTCTACAAAAGATCATTCGATCGGATGTGGCTACGGTGTTTGAATAATGCCGAAGCACAAAATATTGTCAAAGAAGTACATGCCGGACTGTGTGGCACTCATCAGTAAGGGCCGAAAATGAAAATGAAGATCAAAAGAGTCGGATATTATTGGCCAGCAATGATGTCCGATTGCATGGATACAGCCAGAAAATGTCACCAATGCTAACTGCATCGGGTGGTCTTACACCAACCTCCGAATGTGCTACACCCAGCTGTTACCTCGTGGCCATTTGAGTGTTGGGGCAAAGACATAATAGGTCCTATAGACCCTCCATCTTCCAAAGGACACAAGTTTATACTTGCCGCTACAGTAGAGACAGTACCGTTGTGTGAGGTTATGACACAACACGTCCTTCAATTCTTCAAAAGTCAAATTATCTACTATTTCGGAGTACTGCAAAGAATAATTTCCGACAATGGGACAGCTTTCAAAAGCACCAAAATCAATAATTTTATCAAAAGACATGGGATAGATTGGAGATACTCTACGATTTACTATCCCAGAGCAAATGGTCTAGCTGAAGCCTTCAACAAAATGCTGGTATAGATTTTGAAGAAAACACTGGATGAAAACAAAAGGGATTGGTACAACAAACTATTAGAAGCCTTTTAGGCCTACCAGATGACTTTCAGGACTCTCACTTAGTGTACACCCTATATGCTCGTGTACAGATGCTCGTGTACATATATGCTCGTGTACAGGTCTGAGGTCGTGCTACCGCTAGAAATCCATACACCGTCTCTTAGAGTTGTTGTTGCCAACCAACTCATAAGAGGAGAAAGTGCGAAACTCGTATTTGAAGAATTGGAAAGTCTTGGGGGAAAATGACTAGAAGCACAACAACACTTGAAGCTTTACCAATCGAAGATGGTACAAGACCATGACAAATTGGTCCATCCAAGGACATTCAAAGTTGGTGACCTCGTACTTGTGCTCAAAAGGCCTATTCTTGCACACCGCAAAATAGGTGGAAAATTTAAACAAACTTGGGAGGGACCAATTGTTATTGAAAAGGTCTACAAAGGAGGAGCCTACCAGTTAGTGGACTTCTAGGGTGAAAGACCCGTACTTGAAAAACTATTACGCAACCTAATGTCGCTTGCCTTCGCTTGCTTTGAAAATTTGAAACTTTGATTGTTTTGGGGTTACCTATGTGGATAAATGTCCATGACCGGGTCCAAATTTTACAACTAACCTCAATATAATGAAAATTTTGAGAAAAATTTTGAACTTCAAATTTTCTCCTCTCTACTTTTGAACTTAATATTCCACTAAATTAAACAAAATTCATACGTAAAATAAACAATTCACTTCACCAAAATAAATTAAAATTTACTTTAATAAATACTTTATTTTGTTCTCATTCATGCTAAGTTTCGGCCCACTGACATTTTTGTTGTCATCTGCATAAAAATGTCGGGATAAAGGCTGATCTTCACTTTCAAAGATGGCTGGAGCCTCGCACTGAATAAGAAAATGGCACCGCAGGGTGGCACCATAGACTTCCACATGGAATTTAACCAAGTCAATATGGACTACGAAGGTCCTCTGATGAATGTAGTCAGCTGCCAAAAAAAGGAGGGATTGCGGGGGGCGGCCAAAGACAATACATCACATAAAGGAAAGAACGTGATGATAGAGCAGAACCCAAGGGAGGGGCCCAGCCGTTTGCCATCCATGATAGCTACACCAGCCGGAGTCCTAGTAGCCGCCAAAAATGAACGACTGCCATACCCTTTGCTTCGCAAAACTCAGCACAGAAATGTCAGCCGCAGAAAACAGACGGCTTTTCTACAGGGAGAATGCAGATGTCAGAAGGAAGCAAACAACTTACTCATCCCTATTCCTGAGGGGAATAATTATGATCCAGACATGAAACAGACTTCTTCCAGCCTACTCGCCATAGATGAAGAACCGGGGAGATGAAGAACCGAGAACCGGGGTTCATCACAGAGCCATAGACACCTTCAGCTTCAGATGCCTTATGCATGGGTTGCCCGACGTGCAACACCGAGATACCTATAAGGACATCAGCCAAATGGGCATTTTTAGAATGCTCGAAAAGCAATGTCTTGCATCTACATTGCTGCAATACATTGGAAAAGTATACCTCCTCCACCGACGGGTCTCAGACCACAGATTTTCTGATGGATGAGCCTTACGTCCCACTGGGGACGGACAAGTACATACCATGGAGTGCAGGGTCGTACATCCCTTTAGATGCTGAATTGCATGTTCGAGATGAGCCAGTGCCAGTTTGGGTTTTTTCTAATGTCCAGATGGAGGAATGCCTGGGATAGTTGTTGACTCCTAGCACAATGGAGTACTATAAAATAAGCAAGGTGAATAAAAGAGAATTAAAATTCTATGAGGAAGTCCAAGGAAGATTCATCAACATATTGAAAGGCCTAGAGTTATATACCAGGGTCTTCCCCAAAAGTGATGAAAGAAGCATTCTTGATTGCATCTTTGATTTGAGGGATAGAGGCTGAGCAGGCCTTCTCATGGAAAGAACATACCCTGAGTCGAAGAAGTGGATGAGAGGAAAAGGAAGAATCACCATTCAGTGCGGCTACTATTATAATTTTACAAATGACGGACAAGGAAATCTGCCGGGGATCCTCAGACATGACCAAGTAGATCCACTACCTCCTATAATAAAGTGGATGATCAAGAGGATGGTCAGATGGAACATACAGACAATTACTTGCATCCCAAAAATTTTGATCATCAACATCTATGACGAGGGTGATTGCATCCCTCCTCATATAGACCACCACAATTTTATGAGGCCCTTTTGCATGGTCTCATTCATGAGGAAAAATAATATATTATTTTGAAAATAAATTGACATTGTCGGCCCTGATGAGTTCAGAGGAGCTGTAGAGATTCCACTGCCAGTTGGTTCAGTTTTTGTCCTGAAAGGAAATGAGGCAGATGTCGCCAAGCACTGCATTCTTGGGGTCCGACACCGTAGGGCATCTGTAACCTTATGTAGGATGGATGACAGGAAAGCACCATATGGATTTCAGCCAGACCCATAACTAGAAGAGCTGCTACCGTAAAAGATATGAGAGGGATGTACCTCTAAGTACATGCGAAGGGAGCTCTTATTCTGGAGCATGGCTTAGAAGGTCTACTCGACCAGGAGCTCGTCATACATGATACAGATGTTCAGAGGGTTCACTTTTTTTTTACAGCAACATGATATGTATAAAACATACTCAGCCTACAATGTATACTTGGCATGAAATTTTTTGGATGTACTTTGACATAGACTATATATTGTACCTTTTAGAGGCGCTAGCCTATGTTTGATCTGTGACATCTTGATTGGAGCTGATTAATGAAGATTTCTCTCAGAAATGTGTCTTTTCGTCAATTGCCTTTATTTTACAATGGATGGAAGCCATGAACCATGCGTTGGATCAGAGTTTTAATGAACGAAGAATGAAACAACAAATCTTTAACAAAAATAAAACACAAATAAAAATAATCACAAATGAAAAAAAAAAAAACAAAACAAATTTCTTTTGAAAATCAACCAACTAAAATTAAATGTTAAGAATATATTTTGAAAAATTAAATGTGATAAAAACAACAAGAAAAGAAAATCAATCTATTGAGTGGATTCTCTCGGTTTCAGAGTTTCTTACTGTTTGTGTGGGCAACACAACTATCTTTATCTGCATTAATTTTCTTCACATTCGCACGGGATTACACATTTTGCACAAAATCACCTGAAGTTCTTCACATTCCCTATGGAGTGTCACACTCCTCACCACTCCTTACATTTGGGGCGGGTCTTCGGAGCCGTGTTTCCTTCTCAGCACTCAATCAAACCTCGTGTCACCTTTTAGTTAGATCCAGTTCGGACGTAATATCCCTAGCGGTAGCTCAAACTGGTATAGTCTCCCTTTCTTCCTAGTGTAATGTCCTTAATGGTTTCCACCCTCTGCACTCTCGTCACCACTTAGGTTGGATGTGAGCCCCAACGCTTTCCTCCTAACGTGATTGATATATTTTCCCGCTACCATTATTTTCCCGCTACCATTTGAGCCATTTGAGTTGGATGTGAGTCATAGCGCTTTCCTCCTCAATGTAGCAGATATTTTCCTCGTCGCCTCTTAGGTTGGATGTGAGTCCCACTACTTTCCTTCCTAACATGATCGATACATTTTTCCGCTACCACTTGAGTTGGATGTGAGTCACAGCGCTTCCCTCCTCAATGTAGCAGATATTTTCTCGCTACCTCTGGAGTTGGATGTGAGTCACAACGCTTTCCTCCTCAATGTAGAAGATATTTTCCAAGTCACTTCTTAGGTTGAATGTGAGTCACAGCGCTTTATTTCCTAACGTGATCAATATTTTTCTCGCTACACCTTGAGTTGGATGTGAGTCACAGTGCTTTCCTCCTAAACGTAGCAGATATTTTCCACGTCACTTCTTAGGTTGGATGTGAGTCACAGTGCTTTCTTTCCTAACGTGATTGATATATTTTCCCACTACCACTTGAGTTGGATGTGAGTCCCGAAGCTTTCCTCCTCAACGTAGCAGATAATTTCCTCGTCAACTCTTAGGTTGGATGTTAGTCCCAGTGCATTCCTACCTAATGTGATTGATATATTTTCCCGATACTACTTGAGTTGGATGTGAGTCACAATGCTTTCCTCCTCAGTGTAGCACAATGTAGCAGATATTTTCCTCGTCACCACTTAGTTGGATGTGAGTCCCAACGCTTTCCTTCCTAACGTAATCGATATATTTTCCCGCTACCACTTGATTTGGATGTGAGTCTCGGAGCTTTCCTCCTCAACGTAACAGATATTTTCCTCTTCACCTCTTAGGTTGAATGTGAGTCCCAGTGCTTTCCTTCCTAACATGATTGATATATTTTTCCACTACCTGCTTGAGTTAGATGTGAGTTGCAGCGCTTTCCTCCTCAATGTAACAAATATTCTCCTCATCACCTCTTAAGTTTGATGTGAGTCCAGTGCTTTCCTTCCAAACATGATCGATATATTTTCCTACTATCGCTTGAGTTGGATGTGAGTCCCACTGCTTTCCTCCTCAATGTAGCAGATATTTTCTTCATTACCTCTTAGGTTGGATATGAGTCCCAGTGCTTTTTCTTCCTAACATGATCGATATATTTTCCCGCTACCACTTGAGTTGGATATGAGTCACAGCCCTTTCCTCCTCAATGTAGCAGATATTTTCCTCCTCATCTCTTAGGTTGGATGTGAGTCCTGGTGCTCTCCTTCCTAATGTGATTGATATATTGTCCTGCTACCACTTGAGTTGGATGTGAGTCCCGGAGCTTTCCTCCTCAACGTAGTAGATATTTTCCTCTTCACCTCTTAAGTTGAATGTGAGTCCCAGTGCTTTCCTTCCTAACGTGATTGATATAGTTTCCCGCTACCGCTTGAGTTGGATGTGAGTCATAGTGCTTTTCTCTTCAATGTAACAGATGTTTTCCTCATCACCTTTTAAGTTC
Organism: Phalaenopsis equestris; assembly: GCF_001263595.1. Lineage (NCBI taxonomy): Eukaryota > Viridiplantae > Streptophyta > Magnoliopsida > Asparagales > Orchidaceae > Phalaenopsis > Phalaenopsis equestris. The sequence goes on along the minus strand of NW_018237255.1, from coordinate 36,927 downwards.
GACGGGAGTCCCAGTGCTTTCCTTCCTAATGTGATCGATATATTTTCCCGCTACCGCTTGAGTTGGATGTCAGTCCCAGCGCTTCCTCCTCAATGTAGCAGATATTTTCCTCATCACCCCTTAGGTTGGATATGAGTCACAACGCTTTTCTTCCTAACGTAATCGATATGTTTTCTCGCTACTGCTTGAGTTGGATGTAAGTCACAGCGCTTTCCTCCTGAAAGTAGTAGATATTTTCCTCGTCACCTCTTAGGTTGGATGTGAGTCCTGGTGCTTTTCTTCCTAACGGGATCGATATATTTTTCTGCTACCACTTGAGTTGGATGGGAGCCCCGGAGCTTTCCTCCTCAACATAGCAGATATTTTCCTCATCACCTCTTAGGTTGGATGTGAATCCCAGTGCTTTTCTTCGTAACATGATCGATATATTTTCCCGCTACCACTTGAGTTGGATATGAGTCACAACCATTTCCTCCTCAATGTAGCATATATTTTCCTCGTCACCTCTTTGGTTAGATGTGAGTCCCAGCGCTTTTCTTCTTAACGTGATCGATATATTTTACCACTACCACTTCAGTTGTTTGTGAGTCCCGGAGCTTTCCTCCTTAACATAGAAGATATTTTCCTCTTCACCTCTTAGGTTGAATGTGAGTCCCAGTGCTTTCCTTCTTAACATGATCGATATATTTTCCCGCTACCGCTTGACTTGGATGTGAGTTGTATGTGAGTCCCAGTGCTTTCCTTCTTAACATGATCGATATATTTTCCCGCTACCGCTTGACTTGGATGTGAGTCGCAGCGCTTTCCTCCTCAATGTAGCAGATGTTCTCCTCGTAACCTCTTAGGTTTGATGTGAGTCTCAGTGCTTTACTTCCTAACGTTATCGATATGTTTTCCCGTTACCGCTTGAGTTGGATGTGAGTCGCAGGGCTTTCCTCCTCAACGTAGCAGATATTTTCCTCATCACCACTAGGTTGGATGTGAGTCACAGCGCTTTCCTTCCTAATGTGATTGATATGTTTTGTCGCTACCGCTTGAGTTTGATGTGAGTCAGAGTGCTTTCCTCCTCAATAAAGCAGATATTTTCCTCGTCATCTCTTAGGTTGGATGTGAGTCATAGCGCTTTCCTACCTAACGTGATCGATAAGTTTTGTCGCTACTGCTTGAGTTGGATGTGATTCACATTACTTTCCTCCTCAATGTAGCAGATATTTTCCTCATCACCTCATAGGTTGGATGTGAGTCCCAGCACTTTCCTACCTAACGCGATCGATATATTTTTTTGCTACCACTTGAGTTGGATGTTAGTCACAATGCTTTCCTCCTCAATGTAGCATATGTTTTCCCACTACCGCTTGAGTTGGATGTGAGTCACAACGCTTTCCTCCTGAATGTAGCAGATATTTTCCTCATCAACTCTTAGGTTGGATGTCAGTCCTAGTGCTTTCCTCCCTTACGTGATTGATATATTTTTCTACTACCGCATGAGTTGGATGTGAGTCACAGTGCTTTCCTCCTCAATGTAGTAGATGTTTTCCTCGTCACCTCTTAGGTTGGATGTGAGTCCCAACACTTTCCTTCCTAACGTGATCGATATATTTTTCAGCTGCCACTTACGTTGGATTTGAGTCATAGCACTTTCCTCCTCAATGTAGCAGATATTTTCCCACTACCACTTGATTTGGATGGGAGTCACAGTGCTTTCCTCCTCAATGTAGTATATTTTTTCCTCGTCACCTCTTAGGTTGGATGTGAGTCCCAGTGCTTTCCTCCCTAACGTGATCGATATATTTTTTCGCTATTGCTTCAGTTGGATGTGAGTCACAACGCTTTCCTCCTCAATGTAGCAGTTATTTTCTTCACCACCTCTTGGGCTAGAGGTGAGTCCTAGTGCTTTCCTTTCTAACGTGATTGATATATTTTCCCGCTACCTCTAGAGTTGGATGTGAGTCCTGGCTCTTTCCTCCTCAACGTAGCAGATATTTTCTTCATCACCTCTTGGGTTGGATGTGAGTCCCAGTGCTTTCCTTCCTAATGTGACATATATATTCTCACTGTCACTTATCAATTTGAATGTGACTCCCTAGTGGTAACTCGAACTGGTATAGTTCTTTCTTTCTGGCGTAATATCCTTAATGATTTCCATCTTCTACACTGTTGTTACCTTTTTGAGTCAGATGTGAGCCTCTGTGCTTTTCATCTCGATTCGGTCCTCCTACACAATCCTATTCTTTTAAATAATCAATGTTAAAATCAAAATTAAACACTGAATTTGGAATTGAGTCCCCGCCTAAATCATCAGTTTTCTTGACGGTCGTTTGCGGAGTCTCTTTTCTTTTCCTTAGTATAGAGTATATGTTGCTCCTCAAAGGAAATAATTGTTACTCTATTCTACACTACTTCCGGGTCTATTGACTTAGGAGTTTATATTGGTTTTGTTGATCTTGTCTGTCAACGCCAATACGCGCGGTGTGCTTGCCCAGCACACCACACCTATTGGGGGTCCATTTGTTGACCTCACTTTTGGTTGAGGTTTAGTTTTCCCACTTTAGCAGCCTAAGGTCTAGCTATAGGACTTTCCTATTGATTATTCTTAAAAAATTAGAAAAGGAACCATTATCATTAGATATTCCAAACTCTTCTCTACTCAACTTGAAATTCCACATATTGGTCCTAACCTCCAGCACTTAGTAGGTGGGATCATTATGTGGGAACTCAAGATTAGTCACCCTTAGGACTGCTGGACCTTAGGGTTGACCCTAGGTGTTGGTCTATGGCTTAAGGTACATACTTGCACTCACAATCACTCACAATCCTAAACTTAAACTTCTAGGCTTTAGTCTCATGATATTTTTGGGAGACTCATGTAGTTGGTCCCCTAAACCCACTAGCCCTAGGCTAGGGTTTAATTAAGACCACTACATAGAGGACTCAAAATGGGGTTTCCATTGGTCCATGGTTTATTGATGGTGGTTGGCACTCCAACTCTACCAAGATAACCAACCTAGCCTTTTTCCCTTAAACTCCCCCAAATTACCTAGATACCCGTAAGACCCCAAATTTGGCCAAAATTCTCAAATTTGCCAAATTACCAAAATCACCAAAATTTGCCAAATTACCAAAATCACCAAAAAAATTTGCCAAATTCACCAAAATTTGCCAAATTACCAAAATCACCAAAATTTGCCAAATTACCAAAATCACCAAAATTTGCCAAATTACCAAAATTCCTCACCTTAGCCTAAAATTCCAAAATTCCAAAAAAAATCCTAAAAAACCCCAAAACCTCCCAAATATTCTCAATTTTTTTTCCTCAACTACCACATGACCCAATTTGGCCAATTTGACCATCTTTGACCAAAACCCCCAAATTGTTGTTTAAAGACCCATTTTTCCTCAAATCTACCTCAAGTGTCCATCAGTTTAACCCCAATCTCCCCAAATTTCAATCCCAAACTCAAATTTTCCATCAACGTGACCAAAATAAACAAAATCCAAGCTCAATTGGCCCATGCTTTGAGCCCAATTTTAATATTAGTCAAACCCCCAATTTTGGGCACATGACCTAATCTCACCAAATTGAACCCATAGCCCACTCAATTGGCCACAAATTATATTGTAAACTCTTCATAACATTCTTAAACATCCAAATTGACCTTTAATTGGCCTTGGTGAAACCTTAATTTCACTTATTTCAACCCAAGTCCAAAAAAACCCCAAATTTTGCCCAAATTGACTATGTCCCCAAATTTCACCAAATTAATTGGCTTAACCCCAAAATTGGCACCCAATTCATGTTGAAAAATCTTCATGGCATTCCTATTGACCATTTTCAACAATCAATTTGGACTTAGCCCAAGGATAACCCAATCTAGACCGAAGTATAGCCCAAAAAGCCCAAATTGACCAAATCTCCAAAATCCTTCAAATTGACCCCCCAATTGAACTCAAAACCCTTTCCATCCTTCACCAAAATTATTCCTTACAATCACCTACACCAAGTCAAATAATTAATTATACCGATTAACATGGCTAGCCTAGCCCAAACCCAAGTTTTGGTCATTTGCACCCACTTGGACCCATGCACCCCATGCACTAAATGTA
>NW_018237255.1:3496-32781 GCF_001263595.1 Phalaenopsis equestris | reverse complement strand
TAACTCCACCACAGCCATTAGTTACCACAGCCATTAGTTGACCCTAAGACTGAGCTAAAAACCATCTAACCCAAGCTAGATGAGCCATGGACCAAGGGTCCCTCTAATAAAGGAATTTGATTTCCTTTTTTTTTTTAGGCTTAAAATATCTTTGCCAAAATAATACCTCATTTCAATAAATTATTGTGACATATTCCCTTGGGTTCCCTAAGCTCCTAGCCACATCCCCCTGTTATGGTCGGCCGGCCTAGTCACTGGAGAAGACAAGCACGAGGGACACCTCCTCTTGAACTTCTCTCAAATCAAACCCAGAGGCCACCTCACTCAAATCAAATGATAGAGCTCCTCTGCCCTCCACCTAAGCATCACAATACACCCAATACACCCAAACATTGGCCCTTATTGGCCCTTAGAGCCACCCCTTTGCCATTTTTATAAAAACTCACCTCCACGGCCATGGGAGGTGTGCTAAAATTTCCTCTAAGAGACTTCAAATCACATTGTGCTTTTATATTTGAAAAAAAAAAGGGTCTTTGAGACCTCCTCAGTGCAATCCAACCACCAATTTGCTTTAAATCCCCTTGCTAGAGCCTAATTTTGAGCTTCAATCTCTACCTAAAACTAGGACAGAGCTCATTACCTAAAACTATCTTTGCCTAAAACTAGGACAGAGCTCTCCACACTTCTACACTCCACAAAAATCAAATTAAACTCACCCACACCTTCACCTCAGTGAGAGAAGGAAAAGCCCCATGAAATCCCCCTTCCACACAGACTCTAGCATAGTTTTAGGCCAACACCTAAAATTAGGCTTGGTCGAATTCCTACCTAGGCTTTGCACTACAGCCAGAGGCTTAATCCCTAGCCTCCTTAGACCCAAACGAATGTGCCAAGCACCTCTGATCAAAGCTTCATTTCTCAGAGCCAAGGTATTGATATACTCTTCCTCCCGAGCTTATTTTGATTCTCCGTTTGATTAGGCTTGATTTAATTGTATGATTACTATATGGATATGTTTGTGTCACTTAGATGAGTCCATAGGATCAAACCTGAAGTGATTTGGTTGAGTCTAGGCTGAGATCTTAAGGTTTTAGTGTGGACGTTCATGGGATCACTCTATCGGGTATGATGATGAGGAGCCGTCTGATCGCGCGTGTATCGGATGGACGGAGGAGATCGAGCCAGACAACGCTTCCTTACATGAACAGCAGGCTGAGTTAGCGACTACGTAGATGACAACATCCAACCAGAGCGTGCCACGTGAGCCTTCTAAGCTGCCAAAGATACAGTCAGTGTCGCACGTTTAAATTGAAAAATAGGGATTTTCTTATTTAAATAAATTGCCCTAGCTTTTCATATCTTAGTGTAGGAAAATCATAAAAATAAAATAAAAACACTCTCTTGCTCAATGAATAGAGAAGAAAAATGTGGAAATGATTTGGAGTCCATTTGATGTAAATTTTATTTTTAATTAATTATACACTGATTTAAATGTTTTGATTATCCATGCATGTAGTAATATCTCCATGGCTTGAAATTTTGGCATGTTGTTGCCTCTATCTTAGGGAACATCCTCTAATTTTTCAAAAGTCAGAGGAGGTCCATAAGTAGAGATCCATATTTTTTAATTTTATGCCTATTATTTGTATAAATTAATCATGATAATTAGCATGTTGCTTAGAAAATTCCAAGGAATTTTAGAACATTCACCATGACCAGAGGATCTTTTGGAAATAATTTCATGAGTTGAGTCATTAAGAATACACTTAAACTTCACCAAACCTAAAACAAAAATAAAATTAATTTTGGGGAACATAGACATCTAAAAGACCTAATTTTTTGTCTCAACTAAAATATAAACTCCAGAGGATTCCTTATAAAAATTTCAAAATATTTGGAGTTCATTTGGTAACTTAAATTGATTTTTCAAGTTAAATACCATTTTTTGCACTAAAATGACTCTTAATAATTAAAATTTATCTTGAAAGACTATAAGAATTAGGTTTTTTGGAGTTCTCTGTGATCAGAGGATTTTTATAAAAATAAATTTGAAGTAAAAAATCAAAACTTCATTTTTAGCCTATTTTAAATATTTAAACTAATTAAAAAATGATAAAAATCACAAAAATAATAAAATTCATGAAAATATTCTAAATTTCTTTCTAAGTACTTAGGAACAACTGGGATATTTTTTTTGATTTTATAAATAAAGGTATTGAATTTTGAAGCTTAAAATAATTTTTAAAGGCTAAAAATGGATTTTTATTAAATTAATTCCAATAATTCAAAGAAAAAACATAAAAATGTGAAATTTGTTTCTTTATGTCCCTTGACATTACAGAGATTTAATAAAAATATAAAACTTTATTTTCCAAATTTAAAATATCTTATAATTAAAAAACACCCGAGAACTTAAAATAATTCTTAAAATTCCAATAAAATTCAAAAAATCATTAAATTTGGTCCAAAGACTTCTATGGTCAAAACCTATCTCCAGTAAAAACTTCAAGGGATTAGAATTTACCTTGGTAATGTTAGAAATTTTCTTTTAAAAATCCTATTTTTTGCATTAAAAAAAATTATATAGACAAATTAAATTTTTGAAAAATCACACTTTCTCCTCTAATATCTCAATTGACCCATGAGTGAGGTAGGATAAAAATTCCAATGTCAATTGGATTAAATTTGATGAATTATGAAGTGATAGAGCCGGCAAATGTGTAATTTTGAGGCAAATGTGTAATTTTGAAAATTTAGCCTTAATGAACATTTAGGCCTAATTTCATAAAGAGAAATGGGAAATCTTAGATTCTAATTAACATATTTGGATGTTTGAATCACAAGGGGTTAACTGGTAGAAGCTAACCTCACTTATCCTAATTAAAAAGGATAAATTTGTAATTTCCTTAAATTACATAAATTTGGGAGTCTAGCCGATTAAATGATCCTAGATTTAGGGGTATGATTTTGGGTGTTAATAACTCACTAATTTAATATCCCTATTTGATTAAAAAAAATATATGAATCATCACCATCACTTATAAGTCAATTTCATTTGCAATGACTAAGACACTCACCAAAATCTTTAGGGCTTAGCAGTGACTTAGGCTAAATCAAGTTTCATTTAAATAAGGATTAGAAAAGTAAACATCATTGAAAATTAAAACATCTTTCAAACACTACAAGCCCAACTCAAAATTTGGCTAAGTCTCTTAAACTTGCCTCTTTAAAGGTCTTCACCCACATAATTCTTAAATTGAGTTACGAGTGATAATTACCATATTCTTAGGGATAATTGAGACATCAATGTTCACTGAGCACTAATGATATTTACAGGATGAATTATTAAGCAGCATAATAAGTTTAAAAGAGCTCAAGATTTTCCACAAGGCAGCAAGAGAGTAGCACGAACCTGCTTCTTTCTATAGATCTGTTGGATACCTCAGAGATCTACTAAACTTAATATGTTTTGCTTGACAAAATCATCCTTAATTAAACTCTTAAGGACCCACCAAGATATGACCTAGGGTTAGGTAAGTCTTCAAAATTTTACTTCCTTGCTTCATATAAATTGCCTTGACAAGCATTTTGAGGTACGCTTTTACAGTTTTCAGCATTATCTTTAGTTTTCAGCATTTATCTTTCTTGTACTTTTATGCTTACACAAATTTGCCTGCTAAACAATGATGTCACCCTGCATGAAAACTAAAACTATTAGGATTGCCACAAAACTAAAGCCAAAACTAAAACTAAAATTAACTAAGATAAAATTCACCTCCATAACATTCAAAATATAAAATAACTTAAAATTTAATCACAAACATCACACAAAACTACAACTTCAAATAAATTAAGACATCTCTAATGGATTATCGGGAATCCCTCGGAGGACGTAACCAACGATTGCTAACAAGGATTCCCACAGTCTAAATAAAATTATGGAACTCATTAAGTTGAGTTTAGTAAATTCATTTGGACTATGTGAATCCAATAGAAAATAGTGGTGACAGAATGAGGAAACCGTAGGATCCTAACCGGTGTCGCTCTAATCAACTTTTACATGCCCCCCATAAGATTTAAAGAACTTTAATCATAGGGCCACCTGATTTGACATCATAACTTGACACACTAGAAAACTCAAACTCATCGCGGCAAATACAAAGGTTTCACAGACCAAACAGATGTCTTATGTACCATAGTTTATTTGATCAAGCCTCATCCTCAAGTCTTGTGTTTATCCTTTGAGATAGATACAAGATTTGAGGCACAACGCTCTTTCATTTAAAATATGAAAAATACGGGGTCAGTTTGATTTCATATTTTTCTAATACTAAATATCTATGTAAATTAAAACGTCCTTCCAAAGAGGGCGACGGGATTTTGATTCCGGTGACCGACAGCCTCTTACGGGCAACTCCTCAAACCAAAACTAACACTGATAGAAACATATGATTTGAAAGAGCTATTCTAGAACATGGTGAGATTCTCATTCAAATACATGTGTGAGATTTTAATCCATGGGGTTGAGTGCGAATAAATAGAGAAATATACTTTGTTCGACACAAAATTGGTGTTTCTAAAGTGACAGAATGAAATCCCTAATTTGATATAGTTGATTAGAAACTAATGCGAGATTGTTAGCCCTTAGGCTAGGGAGAAGTGGAAGCTCTGGAGTGAGATACAATATCCTCCCAATTTAACCACAAAATTAGGGACCAAACTCTGGATTTGTCAATGTTCTTTATACACTTGATAGAGGGTAAATAATAGGATTACTTTTATTTGGCTTTGACACAAAATAATATATATATGTATATATATATATAATGATTTTAATTTCTTCACAATTCATATACTCATTGTAAAGAGGAAGGATGCTTTCTTAAATTTGAACTCTTTGTCATAAAAAGCTTTGTTTAGTTTTTATAAGTTTACTTTTGAAGTTGAGCAAATAGTTTAATAAACTTAGTTTTTTTAACTGCATTTTATTTAGCATACACTCAATTACTTTAGATTTGAATTTTTTACATAAGTTTTGTAGTTTGAATTTTGTGTTTTACATTATAGCCATAAGAATTTCCAACTCGATGTGGGATACTTAGGAATCCATTAGAGCCCTTTATTACTTGAGTGATACGTATACTTACATTATTATTATGGGGTTGGTAGTTTAAAGATTCTAAAAGATGACATTATTTTTACTAAACTTATTTTTATTGGGATTGAATTGCAAATTAATTATTTGTGCTACAGAGTGTGTTTTGTAATATTGAAAAATATTTACAAAAGCAAGCCACAAAAAACCGCACATGAAGTTTTTGGCACTATTGCCGGGGAGTAATGGTAAATTACTTTGTAATTTAAAACATTTTAGTTGAACTAAAAAACTTATTGTAGTTTAATTTGAATGTTTTCATATTTTTTGTGTGTTTGCCTATTTTAGTTGCTTATTGTGTTTGCTTATGCATAGTTTAAGATATCAAAATTCAATACCTTATGATTTAGAGTTATAAAGAACTATTAGAAAATTAAAAATTAATAATAATAAATTGATAATTTTAGAAAAATGTCTTGCAATTTAAATAATTATGGAAATGAAAATGAACTTCATGAGAGATCCTTAAGAGATTATGCTAATCCTACACTAGATGAAATTCATTTGAGTATACAAAACCCTGCTGTAGCTGTCAATTTATTTGAGCTTAAACCTGCAATTATCCAAATGATTCAAAATAATCAGTTTGGGGGAACACCAACTAAAGATCCTAGCTTACACCTTTGTAGTTTTCTAGAATTATGTGCTACATTTAAATATGAAGGAGTATCGAATGATGCCGTTAGACTTAGACTTTTTCCTTTTTCATTAAGGATAAAACTAAGATGTGGTTAAACTCGTTAGCACCTGGATCTATCAGAAATTGGGGAGAAATATTACAAAAATTTTTATCTAAATATTTCCAACCATAAAAAACTGCTAAGCTTAGAATAGATGTTAAATCTATTTTTGTCAGTTTGAAGGGGAATTAATTTATGATGCTTGGGAAAGATTTAAAGATCTTCTTAGTAAGTGTCTACACATTGTGTCACCAGATTAGTTAATAATTCAAAATTTTTATAATGGGTTGGTCAGATCTCTTAGATCGATAATTGATGCTGCTACTGGTGGATCATTAATGTCAAAACCATTTGATGAAGCATATTCGTTAATTGAAGAGATGGCTACTAATAATTTTCAATGACCCTTTGAAAGTGTAAATCTCAAAAGAGTAGCTAGTATTCATGATTCTGATGCAATATCTTTATTGGCTATATCAAAGAAGATAGATCAATATGGAATGAATTATTCTCAAACACCACCTGTGCTTGAGAAAAACTCATTCGGACAAATGTTAGAATCTCAATCTTCTAATGAGACTTTAAATGCAATAGATAATCATTCTAACAATCCTTATTCCAATTATTATAATCATGGTTGGAAAAATCATCCAAATTTTAGTTGGAAAAACAATAATTCTAATGTTGCAAACCTGCAATGGGGGAACAATGTTGCGAACCCATTGGAAAACTCCAACAACCATGGAAATCCACCTTATAAACCATTTTAACTTCTATGTTTCAATAGTAATTTGCAGAGTATGGAGAAGATATTATCAATAAAAGAATTGATATTGCAAATAGGAAGTTAATTACAAAGTCAAGGGGCTACAATTAGAAAGATGGAAAATCAGATGGGATGTATTGCTATTGCACTTAGCAATAGACCTCTGGGAACGTTGCCTAGTAATGTTGAATCAAGTCCTAAAGATCAGAACAAAGAGAAAATTAAGGCTATTCAAATTAGAAGTGGAAAAGAATTGGAAACAAAAGTTCAAAAAGAAGTGGAAGTTGTTGTTGATAAAGAAAGGGTGGAAAATGAAAAGAAGATTTTCTTTCTGAGTCAAAATGTCCTATCGAACCAATGAAATTCACTGTATAAAGACCACCACCTCCATTTCCTTAAATATTAAAGAGAAAAAACAAAGATAACAACTTTTCAAAAGTTTTGGAAATATTGAGGAAATTAACCATAAACATTCCATTTGTTGAAGCCCTGGAACAAATGCCAAGCTATGTGAAGTTTATGAAGGATAGACTTAATAAAAAAAGGAAGTTTGCGGATAATGAGACTGTTGCACTCAGTGATGAGTGTAGGACTATAATTTAAAAAAAACCTTCAAGAAAAACTTAAAGATCCTGATAGTTTTGTTATTCCTTGCGCTGTTGGCGGCAGATTTTTTGGAAAAGCTTTGTACGATTTAGGAGCCAATATTAATCTTTTGCCTCTAACATTTTTTAGAAGGTTAGGTTTACGAGACATTTCAGCTACAACTGTAACTCCTTAGTTTGTTGATCGTTTGATTAAAAAGGATGTTTTAATAAAGGTTGATAGATTTATCTTTAAAATTTGTAAGAGCAATAAATGACTACTTAAACAATAGACATTTCACAAAGACATTTGAAAAGAAATCTGATAAAGAATATTTGGATTATGAGTATGAAGATAAAATTCAAGATGAATCTATGGAAGTGAGTAATAAAGAATTAGATTTTGTTCAAGAACAATTTGATATGTTAGATCCTATAGATAATAAATAAATTTTGATTTCATCTATTCAAATACCTATTGAACTAGAAATGAAAACACTTCCGACAAATTTAAAGTATGCATTTTTAAGAGATTTATCCACATTACCTATTATTCTATCCTCAGAATTAACTGATACGCAAGAACAAAAGTTGTTGGGAACTTTAAGAAGATATAAGAAAGTCTTTGGATAGACATCAACTGATATTAAAGGAACTAGTCCTTTAATTTATATGCATAGGATTTTATTGGAAGAACATCATGAATCAAGAGCTAATTCTCAAAGGAGATTGAACCCTATGATGAAAGAAGTTGTCATAAAAGAGATTTTAAAATGGTAAGATGCGGGAATAATATATCCTATTTCAGACAGTGCTTGAGTGAGTCCAATTCACTGTAATTCAAAGAAAGAAGGTGTGACTATAGTGATTAATGAGAATAATGAATTAATACCTACAAGACAAGTTATTGGAAGATGAATCTGCATAGATTATTGAAAATTAAATTTTGCTGCTAGGAAAGACCACTTTCCTTTACCCTTTCCGGATGAGATGTTGGATAGACTGGTTGGGCACAAATATTTTTGCATTTTAGATGGATAAACCAGCTATCATCAAATACTTATTGCTCTAAAGGATCAAGAGAAGACAACATTTACTAGACCTTATAGAACTCTTGCTTTTCGGTGAATACCCTTTCGATTATGTAATGCACTTTCAACATTTCAAAGATGTATGATGTTAATTTTCAGTGATTTAACCAAAATGTGGATCGAAGTCCTTATGGATGATTTTTTTGTGTTTGGAACTTCATTTAAAACATCTAAATCAATTAGAGGAAGTTCTAGAATGATGTGAAAATTTGAATCTAGTGTTAAATTGAGAAAAAATGTCAATTCATGGATGCAAGAGGAATTGTACTTGGACATAAAATTTTAGATAATAACATGGAAGTAGATCTGGCAAAAATACAAGTTATATTTAACCTACCACAACCTACTGCTGTAAAAGAGTTAGGAGTTTTTAGGACATGTTGGATTTTATAGGCGATATATTATGATTTTTAAAAATTACAAAGCCTTTTTGCCAACTTCTGGAGAAAGACACAAAATTTGATTTCAGTCAAGAGTGTTTTAAAGCCTTTAACACATTGAAGGGAAAATTGATCACTACTCCTATAATTGTTTCACTTGATTGGGAGAAATCTTTTGAACTAATGTGTAATGCAAGTGATTATGAAATTGGAGCCATTTTAGGGCAAATGATATGAAAAGAATTTTAAAGTTATATACTATGCTAATAATACTTTTAATGATACTTGTTGACCTCACTTTTGACTGAGGTTTAGTTTTTCCTCTTTAGTAGCCTAGGGTCTAGCCATAGGACTTTCCTGTTGACTATTCCTAGAGTATTAGAAAAGGAACCGTCACCATTAGAAACTTTAAACCATTCTTTTCTCAACTTGAAGTTCCACATATTGTTGCTAACCTCTAGCACTTAATAGGTCGGGTCAAAATGGGAGAGCTCAATGTGAGTCTCCATAAGACACTGGGAATTGATCTAGAGCTCGTTCATTCACTTGCACTCACTTTCATTCATAACCTTAAACCCAAGCTTTGTTGAGTTTGATCCCTTGATCCTTTGGGAGACTCATGCAGATGGCCCCTTAGACCCACTAGCCCTCGGTTGGAGCTTAGCTAGGAAAAATACATAGAGGACCCAAATGGAAATTCCATTGTTCCATGCCTCACATAGAGTGGTTGGCACCCCAATTTTACCCAAATATCCAACTTGGCCTTTTACCCCCCCCCCCTCCCCCAAATCTACCTAAAGTACCTAAACATCCCCAAACCCTAAGTTTAGCCAAAAAAATCTTAACTTCACCCAAAACACCCAAATTTGTTCAAAAATAATTTTAAACCATTTCAAAATACTCAAATTGCTCAAAACCACCTAAAAATTGCCAAAATTACAAAAATACCCCCAAATTTGCCAAATTTTCAAAAATGCCCTTGGTGGCCCAAACTCTCCCAAACCATCTAAAAACATTTGAAATATCTCCAAAACCAATTTTGACCCTCTCATTCAACCCAGTTTGACCAATTTGACCATTTTAACCAAAACCCCCAAATTGCCCCTAAGGCCCAAATTCTATAAAATCACCTCAAATGTTCATCAATTTGACCCCATTCTTCCCCAAGTTCAATTCTGAAATCAAATTCATCATGTAAATGATCATTTCAAACCAACTCCAAGCTTAATTGGCCCATGCTTTGAGCTCAATTTTGATCCAGACCAAAACCCCAATTTAACCATATGGCCCAATCTCACCCAATTGAACGCATGGCCCAGTCAATTGCCTCAATTTGGATCCTAAACTCTTCAAAACACTTCTATATACCAAATTAAATGCTCAATTGGCCTTGGTCAAGTTTCAATTCCACTTAATTTCAATCTAAATTCAAAATCCCCATATTTGCCCCAATTTTGCCAAAGTCCCAAATGTCACCAAATTGGATGCCCAAACCCAAAAATTGACACCAAATTGATGTTGAGAATTTTTCATGATATTCTGCTAGACCATTTTTAACCCAATTTGGGCTTAACCCAACTCTACCCCAACCTAGGCCCAAGTCCAACCCAACACCCCTAAATTGACCAAATGTCAAAATCCTCCAAATTGAACAAAATCCTAAATGTCAAAATCCTCCAAATTGAACCTCCAAATTAATTCAAAATCACTCCAAATCTTTTCTAAACCATTCATGGAAATTCTCTACACCAAATGGATCAAAAATTTGGGCTCAGTGTCATCTCTAACCTAACTTAAAGCTAGCTTAAAGCCAATTTGACCCAAATTGAATTCATGCACCAAGATTGACTTAGTCATGTCGAAATCACCAAATTAATGACACCATAGCCACCATTTGGACCTTAGTGACCAGGCTAGACCCACCTAGCCCACCCTTGATAAGCCATGGACCAATAGTCCCTTGATTTAGGGAATGTTAACCTTTTTTGGGCCTAAGCTAAAATATCTCCACCATCATGCCGAACCATTAAGGGTTAATCATAATTAACCCTCCTCTAGCTCATCTGACCCCTCTGGCCACCACCCCTGGCTCTGCCATCCGACCTAGTGTCTAGAAAACCCTAAAATTGAGAACCACCGCCCTTAAACCAAAACCCAAAGCACCCTGTGTGGCTTTGATTGGCTCTTAGCACTTCAAAGCCCTCCACCTCAGCTCCACACTGCACCCAAATTTGAGCCCTGGGCTCCACCCTAAGCCATTTTATTTAAACCTCTCCTCCATGGCCAAAACATAAGGCTATCCAATTTCCTTGGGGAAGCTCTATAAAATTGCTCCCATAGCTCCTCCAAAACTCCCTAAGCTCATTGCAACCATCTCTTGACCACTTCCCCCATCACCTGAGCTTAAATTTTTTAGCTCAAAATCAAGAAAAATTTTAGCCATCCTCAAAACTCCCCCAAACTTCAAATTAAACTGCTCTTAAGCTTCCATAGAGTAAGAGAGGAATATTTCCATTGAAATCCCCCTCAGTTGAGCTCTCCAAGCCACTCCTAGAACAAGGTCGCACCCAATTTCACTGAACTTCTACTTGGAGCTTACACTAGAGGAAGCTAACACATCCAAGAGGTTTGTTGGACTCCATTGAAGCTTCCATAGGAATCTAATTGAGACCTCCTCTGTCAGACAAAGGTATTGGCCAATAAACATAATCTTGAGCTCACTTTTCACCAAATGTGAAGTGAAGTTTGATTTCATAGCATTGCAACCATATGGATGTGTTCTCCTTGAGTAGATGAAAGTTTAGTAACAAACCCCATGTGATTTAGTTGAGTATCAAGTGAGATCTTAGGTCTAGAAGTTAGACAGCTCACGGGCTTTGGCTGCGGGGACGATGACGGAGAGCCATCTGATCGAGTGTGCATTGAACAAATGGGCGAGATCAAGTTGGACGAAGTCTTCATGCGTGACCAGAGGACGCCTGACTGCAGAGTCAGATGGTGGCGTCGAACCAAGAGGCGATGTGTGGCGTTTCGAAGAGGACAAGGATGACGCAGCGTGTGATTGGGATGAATAGAAAATTAGGATTTTCTTGATTTAAATAAATAATAGTTCTTTGAAAAATCATAAATTTGCATAAAAAAATCATAAAAATAAAAGAAAAATATCCTATTGCTCAGTGAACAAAAGACAATAATGTGGACCAAAAATAAAAATTATTTGCCAAATGTTATATTTTTAATTAATTAAATACTCTTTGAGGTATTTTAATTCATTATGATTGAATACTAAACACTATGGTTCGAAATTTTTAGGGTTGACTCCTCATGATAGAGGGCACCTCCTCTGATTTTTTAAAGGTCAAAGAGTACCTCAGTGCTTCTAAGCCTAATTTTCAAACCTAATGGCTATTTTGGTTTTATTTAATCACATAAATTAAAATATCCCTCAAAAAATTATGTGATCAATTTTGTTAGGTTGCTTGTGATCAGGGGAGCTTAGAAAAAATATTGTGATGATTTGCATAATTTTGTATATTTCTGTTATTAAATAAATATTTTTACTTTGTGTTTATTTATTCAAATTCAATATAAATCAAAATTTGACAAAATCAATTCCACATTGTTTATAAAAATTATTTCAACTTACTATAAAAATTTCAAATTTATTTAAGTTGATTTGGTCATTAAAGTGGATTTTGTAAGTACAAATAGTATTTTTGCACAAAATAAATTATATTAAATTAAATAAGCTTGGGAAAATTATGAAAAATAGTCTTATGAGTTCCTTGTGATTGTAGACATTTAATAAAAGTAAAGGTTATTTTTGTGAAAAAATTTTATTTTTAAATTATATTTTGAATTAAAAATAGTCAAAATTTTCAAAAATTTAAAAATGGTTCAAAATATGTGCAATTGTTCCCTGATCACTTGGTACACCTTAAATATTTTTCTTTATTTTTCTAAATTAAAAATAAATTTCTAAAGGCCTAAAATGCATTTTTCTTAATTTTCATTAAAATAATTACAATAAATTAAAAATAAATCATAAAAATATAAAAAAAAAATGTGTTCCTTTGAGTTTCATGGACTTATGAGGGTTTAATAAAACAAAAAAAAAAGTTTAAAAAACCCTCATAAGTGCATGATTTTTGGTGCCTTAATTAAAATTTAGGATTAATCATTGGGGATGGGTAATTTTGATCCTTAATGGATGCAATGGATGATTGAAATGTAATGGGTTAAAGGTAAAAAATCATATACCACCTTTTCATAATCATAATTTCCTTAATCATCATAATTTGGAAGTCAATTAAGATCAAATGACCCTAAAGTGATGGGTTTAAACTAGGAAGATGATAATTCACTCACTTCTAGCCCATGATTGGTGATGAATGATTTGTTAAGGATACCTATCATTTAAATCAATGTTTTTTTTATGGTGATAACTTCCCCTTTTTGAAATTGTTAAGGGCTTGATAGAGAGCTAAACTTAATGTTTAAACCTATTGATTGGAGTTTAGAAGTGATGATATGATTAATGATTAGCATCTTTTAAGCACTTCAAGCCAATTTGTGATGAGCACCAAATCTTTAATAACTTAGGCTTGCCTTAGGGACATTCATCCATATAATCTTTAAAGTAAAGTATCAAAATTATTGAGTATCCTACCCTCAGGATAATTGAATTGTCAAGTTTCTCTGAGCAACAGGGTAGCCACACTCTAATCTCAAATGAAATTAAGGAATTCATTAGGTTGATTTTAGTAAATTCATTTGGACTAAATGAATCTGAAAGAAAATAGTGGCACTGGAACGAGGGAACCATAGGATCCTAACTGATGTCGCTCTAATAAACTTAATATGCCCCATAATATTTAAATAACCACGACCCTTAGGAATATTTGATTTGACATCATGAATTGACACATTAGAAAACTTAAACTCAGCACAACGAGGAGCTTGAAGCTAGCATTCTGGGCAGCATGAGCATCTTCAACAACATAACATGTCTACACCAGCTAAACCATTTAGAAAAATTAAATAACAATCCATAGGACTTCGAGGATGTTTTCTTATGTAACATAAATCCTTAACTTATCTTTAAGCTTTTGTATAGCTCTGCTACACAATATAAGCCCTATCTCATTTTAGGATTTTGAGGCCATCGTTTGTCATGTCCTAAATCCTCATAATCTTCTAGACTATTTGTGTGATTGATTCACATGGATGTAAGCCCTAATTAATAAAATTGGTTTGATAAATCATTTAAATAATTCTTCTCTAAATTGAAGCCAAACCATAGGGTATCTTGGGAAGTCACTGAGATTCTCTGTCGGATCTATGACATCCCCTAGTCTCTCTTTCTTTAGATTCCATAAAATGTTCCAAATTTGAGTCATTCATATTTCACACCTCTTAATCTGATCTTGTTGAAAACTCCTACTCTTTGAACTTCTTGAAGACAATATCCCCTAATTTTTATTGAGAGTTCTCTTAGGCAATTTTGGTTGTCTAAGATGTAATTAACTATAAGGGCTTGCCTTTATAAGAAACTTTACATTTTAAATAGGGGAGCTTGTCAGCTTTCAAATAAAATAATTTTTTTAGACCAAATGGATGTCATATGTTTCTTAGTTTGTTTGATCGAGTCTCGCCCTCAAGTCTTTTGTTTATCTTTCGTTTATCTTTCGGGATAAATATGTGGCTTAAGGTGTAGTACTCTTTCATTTAAACTATGAAAGAGATGGGATCAATTTGATTTCATATTTTTATAAACTTATATATAATGTAAATTAAATGTCTTTCCGAAGTGGGTGACGAGATTTTGATTCCGGCGACCCACGCCTTTCAACGGGCAAATCCTCCAATTTTTAATGTCAACAATACTCAAATTAATTACACCATTACTGAAAGAGAGCTATTAGCCATTGCTTATACTTTTGATAAGTTTATGTCATATCTAATTGGAGTTAAATGTGTTGTGCTTACTGTCCACTCGACTATTAAATGTCTTATGCAGAAGATGGATGTGAAACCAAGTTTAATTAGATGGGTACTTCTGATGCAAAATTTTAATTTTGTGGTAGTGGATAAGAAAGGAATTGATAATCAAATTTTTGATCATCTATCTCTGCTAGAATAGGAAGAAACATTTTATTTGGAGAAAGAAATTAATGATTTTTTTCCTGATGAACAACTTTATGTTGTTAAAGGATGGGAAGTAGCTTGATATGCTGATATTGTTAACTAATTTGTTGGTGGTATTTTACCATATGAGGTGACAAAATAATAAGAAAAGAAATTCATTCATGACGCAAAATTTAACATTTGGGATGACTCATATTTGTACAAACAATGTAAAGATCTAGTTATGCGAAGAAGTGTGCCTTATAAAGAAATTCAAGAAATTATCCAAAAAGGTCATGATTCTGAATTTGGAAGTCATTTTGTGAATGGTAGAACTGCTCATAAAATTTTACAATATAAATTTTATTGTTAGAGAGTAGGTAATATTTCAAAAAGAAATGAAATGCTTCTAAATTTTTATTTTGAAGTTGAAATTTTTTATGCATGGGGATTGAATTTTATGGGACCATTTTTACCTTCATTTGGAAATGTATATAAATTGATTGCAGTAGATTATGTGTCAACATGGATTGAAGAAATCACTTTACCTCGATGTGTTGCTCAGAGTGTTTCAAAATTTTTAATCAAAAATATTTTCACAAGATATGGAATGCTGAGAATAACCATTCTTGATGGAGGATCCTATTTTAGGAATGTAAGAATTACAAAGTTGGTGGAAAAATATAATATTATGCATAAGATTGCAACAATTTGTTATCCTAAGACTAGTGGTCTAGCAGAAGTCTATAATCATGAAATCAAAATAATTTTAGAAAAAAATGTGAATTATTTTAAAATGGATTGGTTTGCTAGATTAGATACTGCATTATGGACATACAGGACAGCTTATAAGACACCTATAAAAATGTCCCCGTATAGATTAATTTTTTGGGAATACTTGTCACTTACTAGTATAATTGGAGCAAAAAGCCTATTGGGCTATTAAGGAGTTCAATTTCAATTTAAACGATGCTGGTGAGAAAAGATTATTACAATTGAATGAGCTTGAAGAAATTAGGAATGAATCTTATGATAATGCTAGAATTTATAAAGAGACCATGAAAGAATGACATGAGCAGAAGATAATAAAAAAAATGAATCTGAGCATGGATAGGAAGTTTTCTTATAAAATATAAGATTGAAATTATTTCCTGGAAAACTGAAATTTAGGTGGATAGGGCTATTCATAATTGTAAAATCCTATCCCTATGGAGCTGTTAATATTGATGATCCCTAGACTGCAAAAATATTTAAAGTGAATGGGCACAGACTGAAACCATATTTAGATGGTCAAAGGTCATTTTTTAAAGTGACTATAATATTGGGTAACCCAGAGTAACGATTGGGAATGTCAGGTGGACGACAATAAACCAAGCACTTTGTGGGAGGTAACCCATATTTATCATTGTTTATTTTGCTTATCTATTTTTTGTTTGGAGTGTTATGTATAAATATTCATAATTTTATGGATCCCATGTACTTGAGAAACTTGAAATCGAGAAAATATTTAAAAACATCTTTATTTACCCAATTTTAAGGAAGTTTTTAGAATTAATTAGATTTAAAATGACACGGTGTGATTTTGGAACTGGCGCCTGAAGCTCCATTTTGCAGGGAGCTGGCGCCAAAATAGGCATTTGAAGCGCCGCGATGATTGGAACGACTTAAGACGCTTCATAAGGTGGTTTTTGCGGTATTTGGCAGGTTTTCTTCCTAGTAACTCCAAAAAATGGATTCTTAAGCCTATTTTAGAGGGGAAAATGAAGGAAGAGTCAACATTTTTCAAATCCAATGGCTTCCTACTCTAAAGAAATCGCTGAATATGGAATTTTCAATCAGAAGAAGTTTGTCAATTTCAATACGCAGAAGTTAGACGATCGAGTTATTGTGAGGAAGAGGATAAAAAGGAAAGGGTATTTGTGAATCGAGGATGTAACTCACCGAATACTCTAGTAGAGGATATTATTGCACAGAGATGCTAGGAAGTGTTTTGCTATACCACTGCAGTTGTAGCTATCCCTGTGGTGAAAGGGTTTTATGTCAATCTTTATAGAATCGAACAAGGAGTTGACTACATTCGAGGCAGTTGTGTACAATTCACTCTTTCAAGTATAAATGATATATTTATGATTGAAAGTGTCTCTATTTATCATTATGCAAATTTTTATCCTAAAAGAGAAAACATGAACAAACTCTATCGATTTCTGACCAATGAAGAAGCAAATTGGGAGACCAAAAATAATGGAAATGTAAGTTTTTCTTCAACATTATTGAATCTTGCATCTAAGGCGTGACATTTTTTTATTGCATCAAAACTACTTCCTACCATGAAAATTAGTAAGTTGACTAAAGAGAGTGCTATTTTAAATGACTGTAATCAAATTGGAAGACCTATTGATGTGGGTGCAATAATTGTAAAATATGTTTTGGGTTTGATCATCAATGTATCTACTACTAGACTGAGACATCCATCTAATATCTTCCTACTGTGGACTCAATCGGAAGTACTTTATTAAAGTTGGGAAAAAATGCTTCTTCCTTGGAAGCCATAGCCTATGGACCTAGAAGTTTATCACAACTGCATAAGAATGAGGGAAGAAAATGATATGAATATTTGGTGGATCAATCATCCAAGAATTCATCACCAATTCAGCCTCACTTTAGTTTGAATGAACTTTTGAAAAGGATCAAGAAGATAGAGAAAGAGGTACATTACCTTATGATTTCAATTGAGAATAATTTTGAAATGTTGGATCATCTGGATTGGAGGATGAAGGAACATTTTGAACACCCTGGACGTATTGAAGATGGTTTGGTGTGTATGTTCAAGAAACATGCTTGGATCGAGGAATATGTGATGGATGAATCTTCTTACAGACCTTTTTACAACTTGTACGTGCACTATCAATCCATGGGAAATATCCAAGAGGATGAGAGCAAAGAAGATGTTTAAACTTACTTTATGCGCGGAATGTGTATTTAATATTGCTTACTTATGATATGGTGTTATGTTGGATTGCCTTTACTTTCATTATCGGACTTTATTTGTGTCAGGTGTTGAGTATTTTGACTCTTATTTTTTAGTGTTAATATGTTTGGTTTGCTTTGGACACTGAATTAGATTTGTTGGCTTAAAACTGTCAGTTTGTAATGGTGTGGATTTTATATATAAAGGTAAGTATTGTTGTGTTTTTGAAATTTTTGTTTTAGAAAATTATTCAAATATGAATGTTAGTTTTAAATTAAGTTGTTAGATGTTGATGTAATGTGGTACGCAGTAGAATTCCACAGAAACTTGAAATCTAAAAAATTTTGGTGTTGGCGCCTGAGGCGCCAATAGCCCGGAAATGCCAAGTTGAGTTAAGAAAAACAAAATAGCCTTTTTACTTCTTGGGTCATCTCCTATTTCTAAGCCTCAAATTAGGGCTTGACACTGGGTCGATTTCAGAAGATTTCAAGGGCTAAAGATCTTAAGGGCTAAAGATCTTCAAGGGCTAAAGATCTTAGATTTCATCTTCTCTTGGAAAGAGTTTCACTTTAACTTAAAAATTTTTTATTTTCGTCATGGATTTATCCTACATTATGGGAAATTTGAAATTTGGGATTATGTTGAAGATGTTTAAAGAAAATCTATGGTAAAAAGTTTCTTAGGAAATAATCTTACTTGTGGAGGTAAATTTATGATTTTGTGATTTATTTGGATTTTATTTTTAATTTCCATAGAAATCCTATGGCACCACGAGTGAAGAGGGTAAAGTGTACGGGAGTATTAGATGCAAGGAAATTTATCAACTATAAGGCTCAACATAATTATAGTACCAAAATGGGTTTGAGAAAATTAATTTAGGAGCGAGCATTTGCTAACCCGGGTGGCGAGATAGATAGATTGATCGTCACTAAAAATTGTGAGAGATTTTGTTGCTTGACTGCAGTAGCTATTATTCCAATAATCCGAGAGTTCTTTGCCAACTTGTGATTTACTATAGATGATCACATCTTCGTGAGAGGTAGGCAAGTTGAATTTTCTAGAAGGAGGATCAATGCATTTTATGGATTGAGAAATGAATTCCATTATGAATATGCTGCATTCATGATGACCGACTTATCACTAAATGATGTAATTGCCTTTCTGACTGATGGAAGGGGAGACTGAAAAATTAAAAATAATAAGAAAGTTAATTTCTCCACTTCCATGATGACTTTTTTATCAAAGGTATGACTTTACTTCATCTCTGCAAAGTTGCTTCCAACCAATCATCTGAGCAAAGTAACAATTGAAAGAACTGTGTTAAATTTCTACATTCAACAAATGAAGGAAATAAATATTGGTTCTCTTATGGTACATAATGCTCAGAGTATAGCTAGGAGATCTACAACTAGTGGTTTGGGATACCCTACCATGATTTTCACTTCATGTGAAACCAGGAGTAGAGTTTGATAGAAATGAAGAAAAGTTGCGGCTACATAAACCAATTGGGAAACACATAGTCCAAAGACTTGAATCATTTGCTGGATCTAGGAATGGAGGTAGTGATAGACTCTCAACATTTGTTGCACGACCATCTACTTCCAGCTCTACTTCACTTCATAATATCATGGAGAAGCTTATGATCTAATAAATAAATATTGTAAATAAGCAAAATAAGATTGGAGTGATAGAAGCAAGGAATGCATATAATGATGAATATCAGTAGAGCATAGTTCAATATGATATAGCATATCAGGAGGCCATGATTAGATATCTTAGGGATGATTATACTGTGGAATTTCCAACTGGCCCTAGTTTTACTCCTTATGTGTCAGATCATGTTGAAGAGGAAGAAGAAGAAGCAGAAGACGATGATGATGATGATGACTGATGTTTTAGAAGTTTGTTATGTTTGTTTGTTATTTTGATTGTTTGATTATTTGTTTTCTTTAAAAATATTGTAATAGAAACTTTCATTTAATGTTGTATTGTGACTTAATTGAAATAGTAATTTTAGATTTTTATTTTTCTGCATTTTTAATTATTTTTAGTTTATGTTTATCTTTTTAATTCTTAAAAAATCCCGTGAAATATATTTTGTTTCATTTATTTCTTTAAAGCCTATAATTTCAAAGTTAGCATCTACAATATACCATGTTGACATCACTTTTAGTTGAGGTATAGTTTTTTCTTTAGTAGCCTCAGATCTAGCCATAGGACTTTCCTGTTGACTATTCTTAGAGGACTAAAAAAGGAACCCTCACCATTAGAAATTCTAAACATTCCTTTGCTCAACTTGAAGTTCCACATGTTGGTCTTAATCTCTAGCATTTAGTAGGTGGGGTCAATATGGGGAAGCTTAAGGGGCATCCCCATATGACTGCTTGGCCTTAGGGTTGACCCTGGGTGTTGGTCTAGAGCTAATACACTCACTTACACTAATTTACACTCACTTTCACCACTTCCCACTCACAAAACTAAATCCAAACTTGTTGGCTTTGACCTGTTGACCCTTTAGGAGACTCATGTGGATGATCCCTTAGACACACTTGCCCTAGGCTAGAGTGTAGCTTAGACCAATACATGAAGGACCCAAAGTAGATGATTCGATTGGTCCATGGCTCAAATAGGATGATTGGCACCTTACCCTTACCAAAACACCCCAAAATCCAAAATTTGTCAAAATCCCCAAAATACCCCCAAATTGGCCAAAATAAAAAAGATAACTTTGATGGCCCAAGCTTTTCCAAAACCCTCAAAATCATTTCAAATGTCTCCAAAACCAATTTGAACCCTTAAATTAAACCCAATTTGACTAATTTGACCATTTTGACCAAAACCCCCCCAAATTGCCTCTAAAGGCCCAATTTCTCCAAATTCACTCAAAATGTCCATCAATTTCATCCCAATTTTCTCCAATTTTCAATTCTAAAGTCAAATTCATCATGCTTATGATCATTTCAACCAAATTCAAGCTTAATTGACCCATGCTTTAAGCTCAATTTTGATCCAAACCAAAACCCCCAATTTTGATCATATGATCCATTCTCACCCAATTGAACCCCATAACCCACTCAATTTCCTCAATTTGGATCCCAAACTCTTCCTAACATTCCTAATAATGACATTGAGCCCTCAATTGGCCTTGCTCAAGCTTCAATTTCACTCAATTTCAACCCAAATCTTAAACCCCCAAACTTGTACATATTTAGTCATTTCTCAAGACCATTTTGAGACAAAATTCAATGTCCTATGACCAAAATTAGCACCCAACTAATGTTGAAAACTCTTCATGACATTCCTCAAGACCATTTTGAACTCTCAATTTGGACATAGCCCAACTCTGGCCCAACCTAAACCCAAGTCTAACCCAACTTCCACAGATTTATTAAATGCCCAAATTCCTTAAAATTGACCCACCAAATTAATTGAAAACCACTCTAATTCTTCTCTAAACGTCTCATGACAATCACCCACAAAAGATTAATTAATTAATTGGGCTCAATGTCATGACTAGCCTAACCCAAACCCAATTTTAAGACAATTTGACCAAAATTGAACCCCTTCACCAAAATTGACTTAGCCATACGTAAGTGACCAAATTAATGTCACCACCGCTACCACTAGGAATCTATTGACCAGCCTAAATCCACTTAAACCAGCTAGGTGAGAAATGGACCATTGTTTCCTTGATTTAAGGGATCTTAGCCATATTTAGCCTTATTTTCAAAATACTTTGCCATCATCACTTGCCATTGGGAGTAAATCATAATTAACCCTTCCCTGACTCCCTGAGCTAAGAGGTGACTGAACTATGTCCAACCACCACCTCAGCCACGGGAAACAGTCTTCTCAAAGGAGCCCAAATGGCCAAAACACAAATTTTGAACTCCCTGATTTGGCTCACTCTAACTGGATGCTTGCGCTTTTCTTCACTCCACCTCAAGAAGCCTTAGCACCCACTGCCAAGCCCTGGGCTCTACCAGGCAACCATTGCTTTAAATTATACCCTCTATAGTGAAAAGGGAGGTTAGAAAAATCATTGGGTAAACTGTGCCATTTGCTTCCAATGACTCTCCAAGGACTCCTCAAGTGAATCCCACCACTTTCCCCCTTTGGTTCCCAATGTAAGAGCTCAATTTTGAGTTCAAAAATTCAGCTCAAACCAGGACATAATTCTATACACCTCCACAATCCACCACACTCCAATTAACTGTGCCCACACCATCACCAGAGCAAGAGGATTTGATCCCCAACAAAAGCCCCCTCTCAAACAACCTCTAACATAGCTCTATATTAACCATGAAATCGATCTTGGTTGAAATCATATCTAGACAATTCACCAGGACATAGGACTTCATCAGGAGGTTTGTTGGACCCAATCAAAGCTACCACAACCATCTGATTCAGGCTTTAGGTCTCAGACAAAGGTATTGAACCTCAACCACAATCTGAGCCTATTTTGATTCTCCATGCGTATTTTTTGTATTTCATACCATATAAATAATATAAATATAGTAGTATTGAGTAGATTAAGGTATATGAATAAACCCCATGCTGTTTGGTTGAGTCTAGACAAAGATCTTATGGTTTTAGTGTGAACAGATCTCAAGTTAGGTCATTTAGGACAATGATGGGGAGCCGTCCGATCGCGCGTGTATTGGATGGATGGAGGAGATCAAGCCGGAAGACCCTTGGAGGGAAAACGTGGGCCGCGTGGCTGGTGAGGTGGATGGCGGCGTCAAATGGCGGAGTGCTGCATGTGAGTTTGGAGCCGCTGTAGAATGAGTTGGCGTCGCGTGTTTAAATATAAAAATATAGATTTTTTGGAATTAATTAAATGTTTGAAGTTCAAGAAAACAAATATCTTTCTCTAGAAATATCAAAAAAATCAAAGAAAAATATCCTGTTACTCAATGAACAGAGGAGAATAATGTGGACTAAAAATAAGAGTTTTATTCTTACTCCCAGATTTTTAATGAATTAAATATTTTTTGGAGTATTTTAATTCATTATAATCAAACATTGCTCACCATGGCTTGAAATTTTGAGGGTTTGTTCCTCTTGACGAGGCTATGTCCTCGGATTTCTCCAAGGTCAGAGGACATCTCTATGTTTCTAACCCTAATTTTCAACCTAAGATGAATATTTTGGTTTATTTTAATTATATAAATTAAAAAATCACTTGAAAAATTATGGTAATAATTCTACTTGGTTTTACTATGGTGAAGGAAGCTTAGGAGAAATATCATAATGTCTTGAATAAATTTGTAAATTTCTATATTTACTTAAGTGTATATATCTTGTCGTAATATATCTAAATTAAATACTAATAAAAAATTAGCAAAATCAATTCCACACTGTGTATAAAAATCTTGTGTACCTGCTGTAAAAAATTAAAAATTATTTGATTAAGTTTGAGCACTAAAGTTGATTTTCTAAGTAAACTTGTACTTTTGTACAACAATAAGTATAATAAATTTAATGCACTTGGAAAAATATGAAAAGTAGTTTTCTGAGTTCCTTGTGATCAGGGTTACTTAAGAAAATAAAAGTTTTTTTTTTGAGAAAATACTTGATTTTTTAGCCTTATTTTGAATTTAAAATAATTAAAAATAATAAAAATTTCCAAAAAAACCAAATATATTAAAAAAATATACCTAATGGTCTCCTGATCACTTGGGACTCAGTAAAATATTTTTCCTAACTTTTCCAAGTTAAAAATAAATTTTAAAACCTTAAAAATATATTTTTCCTTATTTTTCTCATTAAAAATAATTATAATAAGTAAATTAAAAATCATAAAAATACAAAATTTGATTCTCTGAGTTTTTTGAACTCAGAGAAGTTTAATAAGAATATAAATATAATTTTTATAATTAAAAGATTATTTTTCATTTAATTAAATAATTGAAATTTGTTAGTAATTAAATAATAATAATAAAAATTTATTTCAAAAAAAATCATGAAATTCTGTCTAAGTGTTTCTCTAACCTAAGGGGATCTCTAGTAATTTTCTCATGAATAAATATTTTATTTTAGATGGTTAAGTAAAATCAACTTTGAAAATACTACCTTTTAAATTTAAATAGTTATTTAAATTAAATTAGATTTTGAAAATCCACATTTTCTCCTCTGATGTTTTGATTGACCCATGGATATGACACTCTAAATTCTAAAAGTCGTTTGAATTTTGATTAAAGAGTTATGAGGAGAAGAGCCCCAAAGGCAAAGGGGTAACTTTAGATTTTGGTGACTTAATCAAAATTTAGGGTTAACAAAGAGAAAATAGGTAATTTTGATTCTAATGAACATGTTTGGTTGATTGAAATACAATGGGATTAAAAGGTAGAAACTCACTTTCCACCTTTTCTATAATATGAACAAAAACAAAAAATTCTAACTTCCTAACTCATCATGACTTGGAAGTTAATTAAGATCAAATGATTCTTAAGTGATGGTATTAAGCTAGTAAGATGATTATATACTTATCTTAGGCATAAAATTATTGATTATGTGATCTTTCAATAAGAACATATGTCACTTAAACAAAAATTTTAACCACCATCACTTTCTCTTGTTATGATTATTAAGGTCTTGGTAGTGACCTAAGCTCGATGTCTAAACCTAGTTGATTGGATTTAGAAGATAATATGATTGGTGATTAAAATCTTTAAATACTACAAGCCTCAATTTAATTATGGGCACCACAATCTTTTATGACTCAAAATTGCCTTAGAGACACTCACACACATAATTCTTAAATGAAATATCAATTGATTAATGGAGTGTTCTAGACTTGGGATAAATAGAACACCAAGTTTCCTTGAGAAATGGGATAACCTTAGTTTAACCTTGGATGATTAATAGAACGATATGATAAGTTCTAAATGAACTCAAAATGTTTCAAGAAATCTTCAAAGTGGTTCAGGGTCATGCTCCGAGCATTTTGGAATCTCTTTAGTACTTTGATGGTCAAATTGAAATTGCTAAACTGAACTTGCAATATTTTGTTCTAAAATCATCCACTAAGATCTTCTGAAACTCAATAAAGTCATAACTTGGGGTTTGGTAGCTACACCTTCATCTACTTCTGTAATTTGAATTATTTGCAAATTTATATAGACGTTGCCAAAGCTAACATTTCATGTGGAAGGAACGGGAAGAATCAACATGTATGCTTTTAAGTTATTACATCGATATTTACTTTTATTTATTTGCACCTCTCATTTCCTGCTTGTAAACTTACATATTAAATAATGATGCCACCCTGCATGTCAAAACCAATACTGTTAGGATAGCCGCAAAACCAAAACTAAAAGTTAAAAATTAAATAAGATAAAATTAATTGCCAAAAAAGTCAAAATATAAGACAACTGAAAATTTAATCACAAACAAAACAAAACAAAAATTGCAACTAAATTAAGACGTTTCTATCAGACGATCAGGAATCCCTTGGAGGAGGCAACCTACGGTTGCTAACGATATTTCTCATAGTTTAAATGAAAGTACGAAACTCATTAAGTTGGGTTTAGTAAATTCATTTATATTAAGTGAATCTGAAAGAAAACAATGGTACCAAAATGAGGGAACAGTAGGATCTTAATCGGTGTTACTCTAATCAACTCTAACATTCCCCATAACATTTAAATAATCATAAATTTAGAAGACATTTGATTTGACATCATGACTTGACACATTAGAAATCTTAAACTCGCCACGATGAGGAACTTGGAGCTAGCATTATGGGCAACACGACCATCTTCAATAATAAAACATGTCTAAATTAGCTAAACTTCCTTAGAATAAAACAAAAAGCCCTAGGATTTTGAGGTTTTCTGCCTAGTACAACACAAATTCTCAACTTTTCTTTAGACATTTTTATGACACTGCTATACAATATAAGCCCTAACTCACTTTAGGATTCTATGATTTTCGTTTGTCACAACCAAAATCCTTACATCTTCCAGGCTATTTGTGGGAACATTTCACACTTTTGTAAGCCCTAATTAAATAAAAGCCAAACCATAGGATAGCTTGGGAAGTCACCGAGGTTCTCCTCAGGATCCGTGACATCCCTAGTTCTTCTTCCTTTGGATTCCAAAAGTAAAATGTTCCAAAATTTGAGTCATTCCCCATTCACACCTGTTTATCCGATTTCATTGAAAAGTCTTATTCCTTTAACCTTTTGAAGAAAATATCCCTTGATTTTTATCTAGAGTTTTCTTAGGTGACTTTGGTTATCTAAGATGTAATTAACTATAAGGGTGTGCCTTTATAGAAAACTTTCAAGAACCCAGCTTAGTATAAACTCTATTTAATTTTTCATATTAAATAAGGGAACTTGTCAGTTTACAAATAAAAATGATTTTGTAGACTAAACGGATGTCATATATTCCTTAGTTTGTTTGATCGAGCCTCACCCTCAAGTTTTGTGCTTATAATTTGGTATAAATACATAGCTTGGCGCTCCGTCATCTAAACTTTGAAAGATATGAGATCAATTTGATTTCATATTTTTCTAAAATTAAATACAAATATGTAATATAAACTGCCTTTCCGAAGCGGACGATGGGATTCCGGTTTCGGCGACCGATAGACTCCAACGGATGACCCCGCCTTAACCAAAATAGTGCCGACCATACTAGAGCCCAATTTCATATTTTAGAAATTCTCTACATGTTAGTTTTATTTTGATGCATTTTCTATTTTCTTTCATCTACAAAATATTGTACTAAACATTTTTAATTACTTAAAAATTTAAGTTTGGGGAAAAAGAATTTTTTTCTTTTAAAAAAGAAGTAAAGTAAATTTTATTTGTCCTCAAATAGCTATGTTTTTAAAATTAATTTAACATGACCTTGGATTTTAGAGTTTAACTTTAAATGAATATATTTATGTTTGTAAATTATGGTAAATTTAGGTAAAAGTTTTAATAATGATGGTCAATTCTAAAGTTAAAGATATTTGGTATGAAAGGATAAAACTATGTTTTCTATTTAATGTAAAGGAAATTGTATTTTTGAGGTATTAAGAATCTTAGAGTTTCATATAAGAAGAAAAGAATGAGACTTTATGAAAAATCATCAAAACTAATAATCTATGAAAAATCATCAAAACTAATATGAATTTATAAAGTGAAGAAAGATAAAAAGTTTTAACTTTAAGAAGAGGATAGCAAAATTTAAAATTATTAAAGGCTATCTAAATATAAAAATCCTCACTTGAAAAAGAAAAGAAAAGAAATGATTGAAAAGATCTTGAAAAAAATGAAAAAAAGGAAAAAGAGAAGAAAAAAAAGAATGTGAGGAGAAGCTTGAGGACATACCTAATAAAAAATTTGCTTCACTTGAATAACCTTGGGGAAAATGCTTTATTACATTTTTTAAACTTGTGTTAGAGTATTAGTAGCATTACTATTAAAGTTTTCATTAAATTATTTTTCATATGGATATTCCAAGTATCCTTAATATAACAAATTACAATTCTTCTTGAAATGAATAGAGATTTAAAAATCTTATATTTGATTACTAAGTAATCTTATACTTAGAGTTTTAATCTAAGATATTAAAAGTTTTTTTAAAATTATACTATTTTTTTTATTAAACTAAAATATAGAAGTTTATAAGTTAAACTCTATCCTAAGTCATATTTTTATGTAGTAAAATAGTCACTTGAGGACTAGTAACATTTATGTTTGGGGGATTTTGGTACACAAAAATACTGTGATATTTTAAGTATATATTTTATGCTTATTTTTGGTGATATTGCACTTTAAAGAAGGGTATTTTCTTATTTTTGTTGCAGGTATATCAGTTTTAGACATTTGAAGCAAAAGTAGCAAAAATGAGAAAATTTGGAGCAAAAATAGAGAACTTTTGGATTTTGGCTTCAAAGGTGCTAACTTACAGAGAGTTGGCGCCTCTGGCGCCATTATATAGAAAAGTGATGCCAAAACCTAGAAAAGTGCGGACTTAAGTAAAATGGCCCCTAAGGCACCAGAATTGGCGTCAAAAGCACCAGAGACGATACTTGATGGATTAAGGTGGTTCAGAATAAATTTTGAGCAGATTTTGATAGCTCCAAATGTTTCCAATGCTCCATGGAGTTATTCAATGCATTTAGACACGTTAAAGGGCTCTTTAATGAAGGGATATGTCTCTTGAATGAATAGACATGTCTTTTGGGATTCAAAAGGTGTGAAATTTGGATAGAATTTGGGAGGGAAGTTTGAATTCTTTTTGAAAGGAGGCAACCCTTAATTAAAAAGGAGAGTGGCGAGAGAGTTTTGGTGGGTGGTGTGAGAAAGAAGAATAGTTAAGGGGTGAGATAGAGTGAGGGACTTGGAGATTTTTTTGTAGGGTTGTAAGAGGAGAGGGAAAGTGAGAGATTTCTTCTTCATTACATTTCTAAGAGAGAATTGAGAGTTCTTATAAAGAGGGAAAGTGCTTAAAAAGAACTTCTAAGGATTTTCTTTGGTAGGAGTATGAGATAAGTTGTGTCTTTTATTTCTTTGTTTTGTAAACTTATTTTTATCTTTGAAATCTGTGTTTTGTCATTTCCTTCTTATTATTTTTGGGTAGTCTTATTTTTGCTTCTCCATACTCTGAAATATGGTTTTGTGGACAATTGATTTTGTTTTATACAGGTTTAAATGTCAATAATTTGTGATGATTTGAACTTCGATCTTCATTTACATTTCGATATGGCCAATTGAAATGTTAAAATGTGTTGAGAAACTTAAGATCCAAAAAAGGCTATGATTTCTACAACATGGTGAGAGTCACATTCAATTCCATGGGTGAGAATGTAATTCATGGGGTTGAGTGCAAAAAAATAGGGTAATATGCTTTCTTGGATGCAGAATTTGAGATTCTATGGTGACAGATTA
The DNA here is from genome assembly GCF_001263595.1 of Phalaenopsis equestris. Taxonomy (NCBI): domain Eukaryota; kingdom Viridiplantae; phylum Streptophyta; class Magnoliopsida; order Asparagales; family Orchidaceae; genus Phalaenopsis; species Phalaenopsis equestris. The sequence goes on along the minus strand of NW_018237255.1, from coordinate 4,140 downwards.
AAATCCTCAATTTGTTCTAGTTGTTTGGAAACTAATGCGAGATTGTTAGCCTTCGGGCAAGGGTGACGTGGGATCTCTAGAGTGAGAACCGGTATCCTAGCAACTTATCTACAAAATTAGGGACAAAACTCTAGATTAGTCAAAGTTTTGTATACACTTGATAGACCACTCAAAGGGTAAATAATAGGATTTCTATTTGGCACAATACAAATATATATATATATATATATAAATGAAATGGAGCTGGCGTCTGGTGAGCTTGCTCTGCTAGGGTTTTTAGGGAGATGAAGCTGCTGGTGGTCTCTATGGGTGCTGGTAAGGTGTTGTGTTGGGCTTGTCACTGATTTGGGAGTCTTCCTTGTGGTCTTCTCCTCTTGGCTTTTACAAACTCTCTTTTCACCCTTCTGTTTTACTGTTTCATTGTGTTGGTGTTCCTCTTCTCTGGTTTTTCTGCTAGCCTCCTGATTTCTATCCTGCTTTCTTTTCCTCTACTCAAAAGTTTCTGGGTTTTTCTTTGTGGCTGGTGTTATGGCCACCCCCATTGATGTTCACACTGATTCTAGTTGGACTAAGGCTACTTATGCAGGGATTGTTGGAAGAGCTAATGACACTCTCCAAGATCCTACAAATTTAATTTTCCCTCA